>NC_132784.1:22412500-22712500 GCF_048418805.1 Vulpes vulpes | reverse complement strand
TGAGAGAGGCGATGGCTGGATATTCTCTGCTGCTAGTCAACTGGGTGACACTTCCGAGTCGTAGTTAATTCAGATCTATGACTAAATTTCTTTTTTATTCTTTTTCATGTGATTTCTTCGCATTTGTACAACCTCCAAACTTCGCTATTCCCCATTACAAATGATAGCTATTATTTCATTTTGTTTTCCTGAGTTTCTCCTACAGAGCTGGTTCGGTACTCCCATTTTCCACCCAGGCCTTGGCATTCCAGCCAGTTAGAGAGACTCATTCTTGATCTAACAGTTAACTGTGTTATGTTCCAAGCACCCTAAAGGATTGCTCACCTTTACTTGTGATATTAGTTTCCACAGAGCAAATAAAGAAAAATATCCATAGATGATCCATTAGATCTGCTCTCATGTGCTGTTAACATTAGACTTTAAATCATCTTACTAGACTACAAGGGACAGTCCTTTCCCATGAATAAAAAAACACAAGATGAAATAAAATAGGACTTATTAAGTGCTTACATACTAAATGCGGTGTATAAATTTACATCGATTAAAATAACTAATCGCATAAATATTATAGATGGTATGCCCATTTTAAACTTATTAAAATATTTATAAGTCTAAGCTCATGCTTTAGCAGTGGTGGTCCATGATGGTTTGACACTGAGAGATATGATTATGATTGTCTCTATTTTATACTCTAATGGCTGATACAATCTACGTTACTATATGAGTAGAAAAAAATGATCAGAAAAAGCAAAATGGACATGAAGAGAGAAGTACAAAGAACAACGTGAGCACTTCAGAGCATAACACACCTGTATAAATGTGTAATTATTCATAAAATGAGCTCTGGTTATTTTACCTGATGTGAACCTGAGTTAATCTTCTAACCTAGGCTTCACTGGAATGTGGGAAAATGCAGACGCATCGAGCTCAGCCTCCTGCCTACAGTCACAGAGGAAGTGTGGACCCACCTTGACCAGCATCTCGGCTTCCTGTCTCTTGTCTAGTGAGGATTCTGTGAAGATAAACCATTCTAGCCAAGTAACTTCTTCGTTTTGTTACCTTTTCTTTTCCAATAGGGAGACCCACCTGCAGCTGTGCCCTGGGGTTCACTGGACCAAACTGTGGTAAGACAGTCTGTGAGGAGTTTTGTCAAAATGGAGGCACCTGCAGCGTGACTGCCGGGAACCAGCCCTCCTGCCACTGCCAGGCCGAACACACTGGAGACAGGTGTCAGTACTGTAAGTGACAGCAACTCCCACCAGACAGTCCGAGGGCATGCGTTGAGGTTGACGTGAAGCAGTTTTCTTATCTCCATGTTCCATCCCTTATCTCAATTTCAGCAGCCCCTGATTTTTCAGGGTCACTCCCTCTGTCACTCTAACTCCAACAGTATTTTATACTGTTCCTCATCCTTCTCATTTTAAAGATTCTATGCTTCTTCCTTCCCTAACTTATAATCCATCACTGTAATCATGACTTAGTATATACCCACAATTCCCTTGTTCCTTCTTCCCTTCTATTGTACTTTCCTAGAAAACTGTAATCATGGTTAACTCCAATTCTCCACCTGTTCTGAACCAGTGCCCCATGGCTGGATGCAACTGAAGAAAAGCACATGCTCATGCAGACTGGCCTCACTTGAGTTTTTATCACTAATTTCAAACGGGCACTTACTGTGGCTTCTACTGTATTTTGCTAATCTACTGGTATCTTTGTCATATCTTCTGTTTTCTTCCCAAACCTTGAATACCTGCTCCCCAGATTTATCCTGAGCTCAAGAACTTGCTTTCTGTTTCATTGATCAAAATAGAAGCTAACTAAAGAGAACTGCCACAAGCTCCCACCATCACATCTCTCGAACTACTTTATCTTCTACCCATAGATTATCTCCTTATGACCAGGAACCACATGCTACCCCAAATGCTACGCTGTCCACTCATACATCGATCCCTCTTAGCTACTTATGGACACATCTCTTACAACTGTTCCCATCTTTCTCCTTTATCAATATTTTCCTCTCTCCCTAGTTCTATCTCGAACAACCTTGCCTTGTGCCCACACTCCTTCGACCCACAACTTCATTTCCTGACTTACTATTTTTCTTTTACCAGTAGCATTACTCTAAAGAGTTGTTACATGCTACAGTTTCCTCTTTATTTTTCTTTTGACCTCACCTCTGTCAGGCTTTTATCTTCACTATTTTGCTTAAATATCTTTCATCAGAATCAAGTTAATTTATTTTATTGTCGTCCATGTTCTTATATCCAGTTACCAATTCTTATTTTATCCCACAGTCATCAGTAAATCACTCCCTCCTTAAAATACTTTCAATTGAAAAAATAAAAAAAATTTAAAAAATAAAAAAAAAACTTTCAATTGTTCTTACCACTTTCTTGTTTCCCTTCCCATTTTAGTGGTTGCTTCTTTTCATCGTTTTTTGCCGGTTCCTCCTCTTCTCCCTGACCTTTAAACATTGGAGTGGCTCATGACTGTACTTGAATTTCTTCTTTTTTCTCAAAACACTCACTCCATGAGCCTGTGATTTCTATACAAATTGGAACATTAGAATAAACAGTTTTTATAAAATTTTGTAAGATACAGTTTCCCCAAACATCATCTCCAAAGATTCTGATTCTCTGAGACTGCCATACAGTTTAGTTTTCCACATGTTTCAGATGTGTGACTGAAATTGAAACCTACTGCCTAGATGATTTCAACTAACTGCATGACTTTTAGATCATCCAAATACAGATGATTCTGAATGTATATTTCTAGGTGAATGTCTCTCCTGAATTCCAGATTTTGATACCGATGTGTATATATGACAGTTTGAGTTGGCTTTCAATTATTAACCTGATTTTCTTACCCAAAATTGCTTCTACCATAGTTTTCCCTGTGTCTATAAAAGGAAGCACCCATCACTCAGGTCCAAGTATCTTGAATTCATTATTATTTTTTTGATCTAACTAACTTCATTTTTTAAAAGATTTTTTATATCTATTTTTTCTTTTTTATATCTATTTTTTATTTTAATTCCAGTATAGCTACAGACAGTGTTATAGTAGTTTCAGGTGTATAATCCAGCGATTCAACAATGCCGTACAACACCCAGTGCTCATCACAAGTATACTCCTTGATGATCCCTATCACCTAATTGGATTCATTCTTGACTGCTTTCTTTCTTTTACATGAACTTCTTTCTCATTTTTTTCCCATTAAAACAGGCCCAGAATCTGAACACTTCTCACCAGCTCCATCCCCACTACCTTCATTGAACGAAGCTTCCAGCGTTGCTAACCTGTATTATTACTAATTGATCTCCATTCTTTCTCTCTGCACCCTCTATACCTACTCTCAAAAGAATAGCCACAGCTGTATGTTGTATTCATAATAAAAAGAATTGTTTTCTGTCTCAACCATATGTAATGAGATCTTTCTATACCCAGACACTCCTGTGGTCATTTCTTTTTTTGCATTAATTCTATTAGTCCATTTAATCCCACTAATGAACTAGGTGTTGCTTTTATTCTCATTTTACAGAGGAGGCTACTGACGAGGCACAAGAGCCTCCTGAATGTCACAGTAAATGGGAAGCCAGCATTCTGTCTGGGTAACCCAACTCCAGACCATACCCTCTAAAATCTACTCAACATTCTGGCCCCCAGGTGGTTTGATATCATTGAGGCCCTTACAAAGAGTAGCCTGGGTCTCTGCTCACTGCAGGAGACACATGGAACAGCATCAAATCAAACAATCTGCAATGACTTAATTTGAGAATAAAGAACAATATTAAATATTTTCCTTCTGTTATAGCAGGCAGTCATTTCTGTTGCAGCAGAGACAAATATGGTTTCAGATTGTTGTTTCTTTTTTAAGTGTATATTCTGCTCATGCAGGCCAGCATCTTGACATCCTTAGATGCCACTACCCTCAGCCAATGCTCTTTTCACACTGCTTTCCTGGCTTTATCTCTTAAATATGTGTTATAGGCCAGCAGAGCTTATCTAGCAAACACAATCTGGTCATATACAGGTGTCACACCTTGCTTACACACCTTGCTTACGTCCTCGTGGCTCTCCCCTCCCCACTCTCCTCCCAACATAGCAGGATATTTCAGCACAACTTCCACCTACCAACTCATGGACTTTTTCTTTTTGGCTCCAATATTCTCACAACCCTGAAAGACTTCCAAGCATCAAGGACAACACCAACTACTACCTTGCATAATGTAGACCCTCATTACCATCCAGACCACTTTTGCAGCCTCTCCCTTATTCTAGTAAAACCACAGTTATCATGCTTCTCCACTTGTCAATTCCATGGCATTGCAACTTTCTCATGTTATTCCCTTCCTCTGGAATGCATTTTCTTTGGATTCTTTCTCACCTTCCTCTCTCCGTGCCAAGTCCTATCTGTCTCTGCCCAGTTTAAAGGATATTTCCTTTTTGAAGTTGTTTACATCTGCCCTCAGTTTGAATGAATCTCTTTCTCTTTTGAATTTTCAAGTCACTACTTCTTTACCTCTGTCTGTTTCTATTCACTTTTGCTTGGTATTATTAATTGTGTGCATTCCACCTATTTGTCTGAGATGACCTCTTTGAGATTACATCCAACATTGGCCTTTGTCGAATAAATAAATAATCATAGATAAATAAATGAAAGCAGTTTAGAGACAAGTTAATAAAAGAACAATCAACTTAAAGTACAAGAGCTAGATTTAATCAGAGTACAACCATCTGGTATTTTTCTGTGCAGCTTTTCTCTGTTCCCAATTGGTCCATCATCATAGAACGTTGATCTTTTTTTTTTTTTTAACTTTAAAAAAATTAAGCTGAAGTATCACCATTTTTTATTTTTTTGATCTAAGTTGAAAAAATACTATGTGGCCATCATTATAGCAATTGGGTTTCTTAAAAAGAATAAATTCAGTTCGCATATATTTTAATTGGCAACTTAATAGAATCACAGTCTGAGGTAGCCTGATGCATTATAAAAGGCTGCATTATCATTTTATTATCACTATTAGCAGTCATAGCACTTCCCACCTTTTACTGCAAAGCACTTATTAAAATTAACCAATTAATCCTTAGACAGAGGTTAAATAACTTGCTCAAGGTCCCGACGTAGTAATATTACAGTCAGAATTGGACCCCAGGAGTTGTTGATCAAGATGTCAACAAACATTCCTGCAGTATGGTGATGCTGTGCTTTGGCAGCAATATAAGTCTGTGGACAGTGTCATTAAAATGATAAATCCAACAGCTGACAAAAGCATAATAAATTTAGGATCTATTATATGTGAGTCGGCAAGGTTCAGAGGACCTGGTGTTCTGTCAAAATTGTATCTTGCATATACAAAATCTTTTCTCCATAAATGAAGGAATGACATAATGGTTCATTACGGTGCCTAATTAAAGGTCCATTAGTGGGAGGTAAAACATCAGTTCTTAGTTGTGCTGAGTAAAAACATTTCATGATTCTAATGGTAATATAAAATCCTGAGGTCTAAATGCAAATTAATTTTAACTGAAGCACCCAGGGAGAAGAGACAGAGATAAATAATGGCAAAGTAAAATTGGGTATTCTTTAAGCAAGTTGTTTAGGAACAAATATAGCTCCATTTTGTGGAGATCTGGAGCATGGATTTCTAATATAAATAAAAGAAAAGAGTAAGCATGTATTTTGCATTTAAATCTGGGTGTTAAATATGGGGTCAATAATATCTGAGGTTTTTAGTGGTTAATAGTAATAACATTAGAGCAAAAGGGCCAGGGAGGACCGACTCAATCTGTGCCTAAAAGCCTGGTGTTAAAATCAAATAGCAATCTGCTTATCTTCTCCTTGTTATTTTTAAAGTTCTTGGGCAGCCCGGGTGGCTCAGTGGTTTAGTGCCTCCTTCGGCCCAGAGCGTGATCCTGGAGTCCTAGGATCGAGTCCCACATCAGCCTCCCTCCATGGAGCCTGCTTCTCCCTCTGCCTATGCCTCTGCCTCTCTCTCTGTGTCTCTCATGAATAAATAAATAAGATCTTAAAAAATAAAAAAAAACATAAAGTTCTCTAGTAATCTGCTTGGAGAACCATTATAATTTCATTTAGAACTTTGTTTATTAGAAATACACCTGAATGGTTTATTCCCACTGGCTGCAATAAATACAGACATTAAGTAATATCTCAAGTTTATGACATAACGAGTACCTGACAGTAGCCCAGACATTTTATCTATTGTAACTGGTATTAGAACCATAGTCTATCAAGTAATTATAAAAGTTATGAATATAGATATATGTCTACCGTATTTGAAGACATGGTGGGATCATTTTTACCATTTGCTTACTAGAGCAATTTTGTTTCACTAGTCAATTTGTCAATAAACATATTTGGGATTTACAAGGGCCTGTCACTATTAGGCACTGAGAAAACAGCAATATCAGAGATATTTCCCACCCTCAAAGGGTTTACAATCTAACGTGATTCTGAAAAAGATACAAAATATATCATAAGACAATTAATGAAATACAGTGGTTTGCAGAACCCAGGAAAGAACACAGAATTTAGTGGATAGGAACGATTTCTTGAAGGAAGTGACATGTAAGCTGAGACCAGAAAAAAGAAGCAGCTAACCAGATGAAGAGAAGCAGTGATTGGAACAGAACTTGCAAAAGCCTAGAAGGAAAAAAAAAAAAAAACCTAGAAGGGAAAGCCTTTTGAAGTTGATCTTTTCTGTTTCCATTTGATTTTCCCAGGGGAGGGTTGGCAAGGGAAATGACAAGTCACTAAAAATGTATAATGTCTTGGTCACAGAGAAATATGCTGTTAAACATTATTTATCTGAACATATAATGTTTTACCAAATACTCACACAACCCTGTGAAGTATTATTTGTCCAATTTTACAATTGCCAAAGTGAGATTAAGCTATTCTTGCTAATCTGTTCTACTAGAGAAAATAGGAGTTGCATTATATAGCCTCGTGGGTCTGACTCCAAGAGCAGCTTCTCCTGGTGTATTTTCCTGTCATTTGATATCTTGCCCATTTTGCTGCATCTTTTTAGGCTCACCATGGGAACATTCAAAGCTTCAAGACATGCACTGGTTCAACCTGATGGTTGCCAGTTTCGACTCCATTGAAAAGAGGTTTTAGTAAGAATTTTAATCTTGAGTTAAGCCTATGTCAGGCCCAAGCAGAAGAGACTAAAGGGTTTTAATAATGACCAGGAAAATAGAATAAAATGTTTTCAGTGGTCCCTGTTAGTATGAAGGACAATTAGAACTGAGCCTAGAACCCTAAGAAGGATCATGAGTTAAAAAGTGAAATTATTAGGGCAGCCCAGGTGGTTCAGCAGTTTAGCACCTGCCTTCAGCCCAGGCCGTGATCCTGGAGACCTGGGATCAAGTCCCACCTCAGGCTCCCTGCATGGAGCCTGTTTCTCCCTCTGCCTGTGTCTCTGCCTCTGTGTGTGTTCTCATGAATAAATAAATAAAATATTTTTCTAAAAGAAAAGTGAAATTATCAGAACTAGCTCTTTCCTAAGTATTCGAGATTCTTAGAGCATTCACACCTAGAGTGACAGAGTAATTTGGAGCTCTGGCTATTGAGAGTCCTCTAATCTTTTTCTCTACATGAGAAGACTAGTATTGCTTTTATTCAGGCTTTTTGCTCAGATTACTACAACACATTCACTATGTATCTTTTTTTTCCAGCCATGAAAATCTGTTTTCTCTAAAATGTGCCCCTTTGAATTGTTCATACCTCTTTGTCTTTACACGTGGCCTCCTTAACATCTGCTAAACCTCTCTAATCCTCCCACTTTGTCTTCTTAAACTGCCTTTGCCCTAGGACATCCAGCACTTCTCTTTGGCATTTTCACACTGTGTTTATATCATCATTCGTGTTCTCGACTTTCTACTACCCTAGAATATGAAGCAGGCCATGATGTTTTGCATACCTCATCAATCTTGGGGGTGCTTAACTCAGTGCCTGGATTTAGGAGAAAGTATTAGGTATGTGAGAGAATGTAAACAAAGTAGGAAAGTCTTGTTTCCACCCAGCTATGCCTTTTTTTTTTCTTTTTTTTTTTTTATTTTGTCTGTGCTCTAATAAGATACCACTTAAAAGAGTTCTGGGATACTTGTACTCAGCAGCTCATTAAGTCTTACATTCTATGAGGAATTTTGTGCTTCTATTTTCAGTTTGGAGAAAAGAAAAATAGTCTAAAAATAGAATTAAGTTTGAATTAATGTGCGTAAAGAAAAATAAATACATTTCTTTTCTCACATGACTACGTGGAGAATGATATGCTAAGGGTAAGGTAATGTAACCATTTTATTATCTTACTCTAGGTGGTTTAGATGAAATTGTCAGCATTATAGAAATATTAAAAAAAGAAATATTGATGATAGTTTTGATCTAGTATAAAACTAGAATTATTACAAACAGATTTTTTACTATAGTATTATATACTATTATTTGGAAATATAAAATAATAAGAGGTAAAAGATTTAGGGGGAAATGCCTTTATATAAAGAGTTTATTGGAAATAGGCATTTTTTTCCCCCAAGGGGAGAATATGTCATATGTGAGTCAAAGTACATATTCTGATTATTAAAATTGATGTATTCAACTGATATATGTGAACACTTACTGTTCTAGGCACTAGGGATATATCATTATAAAAGCTCTTTGAAGATACGTGTCCTCATAATTTTTGGAGAATAGAAAAATCAGTGACATATCTTTGCAGATTAAAAGCCAGACAAAGCTGCAACTTAGACTTACATTTTCAAAAAGGGCCAAAGATCAGAAATGGACTTTATTCCAACCTATTTAGAAGCATACCATTATTTTTTATGTAATTGTTTCAAATTCCAACAAAAGTTTATAAAAGATAAGCTTTTATTTCTACGTCACATAACTTATGCTTAGAATATTAGTAATTATGTTTAATAATTTCAGTAATTATTATTGGGGAAAAAATCTTTAAAAATGCTTAATTACTTTATCTGGCATCATAGCAGTAACTTTTTTTCATGCCAGCTTCATTTGATTTTGAGAAAACTCTAATCTCACAATATTCTTCAAACAGCATTTCATCCAGTAATCATGCCAAGTTTAGCTGGTTTAATCTTCTACTTTTATACCATATTAGGGCCACCGACAAGTATTTACCCTTCTTTTTCCAACTTAAGGGAGAATGAGTATACAAAATAATGTGAAGGTAATGAAAAGCAGCCTTAAAACTGCTTGTTTAAAGGTTGAAAATAACTTGCCACACAAGTAAAGAGGAATTTGTATTGAAATAAACTGAACATGCACAGTTGAAAGCCCAGGAAAGGACAGGACAGTACAGGAAAGTACAGGAAAGGACAGGAGAGGACAGGACAGGAAAGGACAGGACAGTACAGGACAGTACAGGAAAGGTCAGGAAAGGACAAGAAAGGGGAGGAGAAAGGCAGGTTTTTCATGAATAGAAGTCATCCATGATTGTAATTCTGCTGTACTTGATGTTTAGTAAACTGAATGGATTCATAAATAATTATCTAGAAATAGAATTGTGTATTTGAAAATAGCATATTACACAAATCATGCACAGAGACACAGATTGAACAAAAATATTTACTTGTCAAACCAAGTAAACTATTTCCAGTTAAATGCATCTATAACATTATTTTTGAAACAATTAATTTAAATATAAATTTAAGAGTAATTTTAAAACACATTCTTTTTATCAGATTTGGAATGTCAACTGACATGTTTTGAAAAAACATCATGAGTCAGGAACCTTTAAATCTTTTAAATGAAAAAAATTAAGATTCCTATCTTATATTTAATTGATAATGTACGTTTTTCACTATTAAAGATTTTTTCACTATGAACTGGTATTATTACTCTATTTTATGCAATAGATAGATCTCTTTTGATAGTAAATATTGTGCTAGAAAAAAATTTGTATTCATCCTGATTATCGATAAAAATGGCAAGAGTATCAGGATGCCGTCATTGATTTTCAAGATTAAAAAAAAATGATTTTTTTTTAAAGATTTTATTTGTTTATTTGAGAGAGAATGAGTACAGCATGGGGGAGGAGGGGCAGATGGAGAGGGGGAGACCAGCTCCCTGCTGAGCAGTGCCTCAACCCCAGGACTCTGGCATCATGACCTGAGCCAAAGGCAGACACTTAACCAACAGAGCCACCCAGGTGCCCCCTAAAAATTCCTAAATCTTAAACTTAGAGCTTTTGAATCCCAGAGTGTAAAAGAGCAAAGAAAGGTAGGAAGACTTATAATTTACCCTATGATTTTATAAATCATCAGATGAAGAAGAGCAGATCTTTCCTTACATCAAAACAGTGCATTAATAATAGTATTTGTTGGGCAGCCCAGGTGGCTCAGCGGTTTAATGCCTGCCTTGGGCCCAGGGCATGATCCTGGAGGCCCGGGATCGAGTCCCACGTCAGGGTCCCCGCCATGGAGCCTGCTCCTCCCTCTGCCTATGTCTCTGCCTCTTTCTCTCTGTCTCTGTCTCTGTCTCTCGATAATAAACAAATAAAATCTTTAAAAATAATAATAATAATAGTATTTATTTGTTCAATTTTATTCTCATGGATGCAAAAATGTTTGATTTCAAAAGAATGAATATATTTTAAATTCCATTGTTTCCCAACAGATGAAATAACGCTAAAAAGAGCAAAGGTTGGGATCCCTGGGTGGCTCAGTGGTTTAGCGCCTGCCTTCGGCCCAGGGCGTGATCCTGGGGTCCTGGGATCAAGTCCTACATCAGGCTCCCTGCATGGGGCCTGCTTCTTCCTCTGCCTGTGTCTCTGCCCCTCTCTCTCTCTCATGAATAAACAAAATCTTTAAAAAAAAAGCAATGGTTAAATAGAAAGGAGATAGCAAATAATTTTTTAAGGTTTTATTTATTTATTCATGAGAGATACCGAGAAAGAGGCAGAGACACAAGCAGAGGGAGAAGCAGGCTCTGTGCATAGAGCCCAACGTGGGACTCAATCCCACGACTCCAGGATCACACACCCTGAGCTGAAGGCAGATGCTTAACTGCTGAGCCACCCAGGCATCACAGCAAATAATTTTTTACCATATGTGTTCAATTATATGAAGATTAACTATTAGGGGTAAAGAAACCACATTTATTGACGGTTGCCACTAGAGAACCAGATATATCTTAAGTATAAGACACTTTGAGAAATAGAAAGTCACTTGGTTTGAAATAGTACTAGAAGATTAATCCAAAGGTCAAGTATCTGAATTTGAATTTTTAGATTTGCATTCTCCACTTAAAGATCCATGACTAAATCCATGGTAACGAGATGATTTAATTTTCAATTTGATGAAATAATTTGCACTTTACTTATTACTTTTGATAAATGGAAAAATCTATATTGTGATAATCTGAAATCTTGTCATAATCTGATAATCTTGAAAATAAAATGATTCAAAATTGATATAAAAAATAAGTAAATATAAATCAACATAGAGGCAGAAGCAGATAAATTGGTGCAAGACCATCTAATGCATGATACTTTATTTAACTCCATCAATTATTATCTGAGTCCAAGAACTCAGGTCCCTTCCATGGTATCTTCCAGACCATGAATAACTAGAAGTAAGCTAGAACTTTTCAACTCCAGATCTCTTATTACATTGGATGGTAGTGTGGGCTTCTTATCCTTTTAATAATCTCTTGCCCAAACAGAACAAATTCATCAAAGGTAGTGTAATTTCTGTGGGTTTCTGGAACCTCGCTGAACATACTCTCTAAGTTCATTCTTCTGGAATCTGTCAAGCTAGAATCCAAATGTAAGGAAGAAATACTGAGTGTTAGAGGTGATGGTATGGAATTAAAACATTTTTTAGATCATTTAAAACTATGTAGAGTAGAAATTTGTGGGCAAACAAATAGTCTACAACTTTAGACTTAAAATTATTTTCATCATCATAGCTGACACATGATTTGTAAAATAAATAATGATAATAGAACTTTATCTGCTTCTCAGAGTTGGAAGCTTCAAGTGAGATAATTTACAAGAGAAATCCTCTGTAAATTTTTAAATCAAATGCTTTTAACTTTTTTCATTTTTATAGATATTTTGAGTACCTACCATTTATAAAAAGGAATTAAAATATGTTATATATTTAAAGATTATATATATTTAAGTTATAGATATTGGATAATAATAAAAATAAATTTATTCCAATTCGCTTAGATAAGCAGGCCACTACATTGAAGAGATTTATTAGTTTTATGACATTTATGAACATGAGTCACATGAAAATAAGTAAATCAAACCACTGAAAAAAAACTCATCTCTTATAAAGGTACACTTCCACACACAGATTAGACTATGACCATGACCGTAAACCTATTAGAAACTGAAAAGTTCAGTCTAATTCTGTAGAATGCCCCATTTCTGTGAATTTGGTGGGTCGTAGCCTTCATTCACACGGCAGCCTAGGGTGTCTAGTATTGGCTTACTGATGCAGCAGCTGAGTGTATGTTTAATACAAGGACCGAATTTCCAGGGCCCGTTTACTGGGACTTGATGACATCCGTCTCTGCTCGCCAACTGATTCTCCTCTTCCATCTCCCACCTTCTCCCCCACCCACACAGACACCTCCTGGCAAACTTCAGTTAGTTGCAGGAGTGGTTGACTGATGCCATACTTACATATATAACTGCCCGAGGGGTTTTAAAACTAAAAAAATCAGCCGTATTGCTCTTGTTCTCTGACTTCTGAAGTGCCCTGCTTTCCAGTGGCCAGCCATTAATTCAACAAATAATGACAACATCTGATTGCATGCCGGCCACTGAAGCTTGGGATTTAGTCATGAATAAACTGAAAACTGCTTTCACAGTACTTTAGCATTTATAAATAATACACAAACATGTTAGATGTCAGGCAGTGAGGAATGAGATGATGAAAAAAAAAGCAAGGTAAATTAAGAACCTACCTACTTTCTGAATGGAGAAAAGAGCCTATTATGGAAAAAAACATATTAGTTATGATATCGAAAGTTTCTTGCTACAGTATCTTTCAGTTCTCTGTGTGTATAAAAGAGTAATGACTTTATCTCACCCCCTTAAGGATGTTTTCAAAGAACAATAGTTTTTCTAAATAAAAAGGATCTTGGATTAAATCACTTTTACTGAAAAAAAAAATAAATCACTTTACTAATTATAGCAATTCAATGCATACTTCTAATCATGTTAAAATTTAAATGCTACTACTAATAAAATTAAAATGATTTTGTATAGTCTCGGAATTATTATAAGTCTTAGTAAAGTGGAAGGCTGGTTGTTATATATCAATAATCTGTTTAATTCCTGCATATCTGACTTATAGGAAAATTGCACATTTGACCAGTAAAAATCTTTTTGTAGCGTGCTACATATTACTCTGCCGGAGGCCTTTTCAAGGTGACTTTCTCACTGTTTTAGTGAACTCTGATTAAATAGTAATCACTTCTATATAATCCATTATTTTTCTTCTTGCTATCACACTAGTGTAGAAACCTCTCTCTATTTATATCTATACTGATAGCAGTACATTGATATATGGAGATACAGATATATATTCTGCAAAGTAACGTATTAAAGGAAAACTAGAAAGGAGGACACATTTAAGGATATCAGAAATCCTTACTTTGACATTTACATTTGAAGTGAGTAGCTTGGAAGAAGGAAGGAAATAGGATGGAAGTGTGAAACGGTGAAGAGAGAGAATTATGCACAAAGTACTGCATAATCTTTCTAGTATGGCCTCATCTCCTCCCAGTGTGATGATGTGGGATATTCCCTGCCCTCTATTTAGGCTACAGTATGAGGACAGTAGCTTTGTTAATGGTAATTCCATCTGAGGAGCTTTTCCATGATTACCTCCCATCCAGCATTCTTCACTTCCCATCATCTCTCCATGAGATTCTTTCCAGTCTTCTAAAAATGAATTATTACTTTGTGTGATCTAAATTGTCTTTAAAAACCTACTTCTGGGGCTCCTGGGTGGCTCAGTCAGTTAAGCGTCTGCCTTTGGCTCAGCTCATGATCTCAGA
Source organism: Vulpes vulpes (assembly GCF_048418805.1). Taxonomy (NCBI): domain Eukaryota; kingdom Metazoa; phylum Chordata; class Mammalia; order Carnivora; family Canidae; genus Vulpes; species Vulpes vulpes. The sequence continues at coordinate 22,698,436 of NC_132784.1, read as the reverse complement.
GTCTTTGGATCCAGCCCCTTGTCCAGCTCCCTGCTCAGCAGAGAGCCTGCTTCTCCCTCTCCCCAACCCCACTCATACTCACTCTCTCCCTCTCAATTAAATAAAATCTTTTTAAAAATAAGTAAATAAAGTTAAAAAAATATTTCCATGTTCCGATTCGGTAAAATTTTTTATTGATCTTGTTTTTTTTTTTCAACCATGTTAGCCTTGAGGGTTCTATCAAAGTATGAGCATTCTGAGGGCATGAGCAATATTAATCTAACAGATATTAACACTGTAGATGTTGACACATCTTAGTAGGTTGAAATTAATTAAACCTTAATACATATTCCAAGACCTGACAGAGAAATTAGGGAATAAATATGGGAAATGACTTGATTATGGTCACGGAGGTACCACCTTGTATAAGCCTGCTTCATTCTCGTGATTTTTTAAGCCATCTTCTGCTTATTCACTTATTTGGTTTTCAGTTAGCATCATCTTATACAATCATATTTAGCTGTCATCTGCAAGTCAGCTCACTTTCAAGTCTCAAATGATTCTCTACCACTTTATAAATAGTTACTTGCTAAAACCTTTTATAGCTGTATTCCTTTAAAAATAGAAGAACACTCAACCCAGAAATAATTACTTGCTAAAACCTTTTATGGCTGAATTGCTTTAAAAATAGCAGACCACTCAACCCAGAATATGATTATAAACAAAAGTTATACAGGTTTCTCTGATATTTGAAAAAAAAATATTGCCATGATAGTTTTATGAGTTAATTTTTGACTATTACTAAAATGGTCGATGCTATCATTGTTAATACACATTTTGAAACAGCAATCTGCGAGAGATTTAATGCTGGTACTTTCAAAATCTCACCCCATATGTTGTACCTAAATCAACATTTTGATAACTTGGCTTTCTGAATTTTACATTTTCCTTTTACCTGGATACTCAGAGATAGCACTGTTTGCTTAGAATGGATTTCATTCTTTTGGATTTTTCAGTGTTCTCTATAGAAATATTTGGGATATATTTCTATTTTTAGTAATATATTAGAAAATGCTAATTTTCCTAGACATGCTTTCCTGATGAAAATTTATCAGCTCTAATCAGAGTTTTGCACACATTTTTTCCCTAGTGAATATTTAATTGGCATACCTGGATTCAATGTTTTCCTACTTTATTAAACTCAGCTCTGAAACTGGAGGATATATTTAGACTATGCAATAAGTTTAATTATTAAAATATCTTAGGTTGTGTAAAACATTTGAGGACTGTAAAAAAAAGATAATTTTAACATTTCTTAAATTTGTTTTTCCATTTCCTTATATAAGCCTTCAAAGACAACAATCATAAAACTCTAAGCAAATTTATACAAGTTACTTTATATCTTCTGCCTCCTAAACTATGCTAGATGAAAAACTGACCCCAGAGACAGAAAGGCCACAGTCTTTTCAACATATTTAGGAAGCTTTTCCAGAATCCTTCTAAATGTTTTCATCCTAAATGAGATGTCAGTAAATGGTAACACTCCAGACATGCCTCACTTTGTGATTTATTGGCTGTTTTTTTACAAATATTACTTATTTGTGTGGAGGGACTCAGAGTTGATCCTGCTTGATAATGAAGATATCACCATGGATAGCTAGAAGTTTCCTCCAAATAAGGGAATCTAGGACTGTAAACCAGTTATCAGTGGCGAGAGAGGCAAATATTCAATCTGGGTTGGGATGTGAGGCTGAAAACGACATGTGAAATGGGAATGTTTGGATGAGGTGTGGGAATCCAGCTTGAGTTTCTGGGCTCTGATATTGCAGATTGTGGTGGCATCCAGTAAGCTTTCCTGAGCATGCTGCTTTTGATCTACAGGGTCCTTTAACACTTTGGCTGGTAGTGAGACCCTTGGTACCTACATAGATGGGGGCATATTTTAGATACACAGACAGGAAGGAGACCACCAAAGATATTTAAAATTACTTTCTAGAGGTTTGTTTTATTTTGATGAATAAATGTATGACTTACAAGAAGAATAAAAGTTAATTCTCCAGAGTTAGGCTTGTTTGGGTTTGAATTCTGTTCTCCCACTTACTGTTGTGTGACCTTTGGTAAGGTGTTTAATTTTCTTGTGCCTCAGTTTACTCACCTATAAAATGAGAACAATATGGTACAATGCATGAGACTATAACCAACAGAAAAGCCTGGCGTGAAGAAGACAGCTAAAATCGAGTATTTATTATCATCGTGATCATCATTTCCATTATGGAAAATGGCCCTACTTGCCCTTGATGATATGAAGGGCACTGTTGGGGGCAAGTGGGGGAGGAGGGACTCATGATTGAATCTTAGGCATGTAATGCTGCCTCTGTTCAAAGATGATCAATGGGTACATTGGATAAATTAGTCAACTCAGATGAGGTCACATTGTTAGCCAGAGTAACAACTGAATTTAACCTCCAAATCCTTCCTATTCTAGGCAATGGTTTTATTTCCTTCTCTTTCTTATACACGTAACCCTAGCAAGTGTATTCAAAAGTTTATAAAATACCGTCGTTGGCTGTCTTCCACATTTTAGACCTACATGGAAGCTGCCGTAAACCTCCCAGTAGGGAGGATATTAGCAAAATTCATAGAACCTACTGCTCCTGGGACACAATTAGGTATCAGGGAAGGTGGAGTATGAATCGCACTGAGACTGGAGCTCAGCTATAGAATACCTGGGGATATGCACTGTGGAGAATTCTCCGTAGTCGTCTTTGTGAAAGTAATACAATCCTACTTCTGGTTGGTTATTGTTGTTGTCGTGTGTAGTCCTAAATTAGCAAATGCTTACTTAAATTATGAATCTTCATGCCAATTCACGTAACTTATTTTTTAAAACGGGGTCAAAATTCAGTCAAGTAGAACAACTGCTGTATATACATAGAATTGTATAATTTAGTCTCCTCTGTATGACCATCTGTATTACCCATTAAAGACTCTCCAGTTTCTGCATTATTCTTACTGAATATCTTCAGCTCCTGCTTAGGTGGTTTTATTTTAGTTTGGTTTTATTCTTTTTAAATAAATGTCACACTTCACTAACTATTACAATGTGAGTGAATAGCACAGTTGCAAATATGAGTTAATAGCTAAATAGTCTTGGCAATTACTTTTCAATAGAAAGAGATATTTGGGAAAGAAGTAAATGCAGCTAGAGATTTTATAGACATCTGGCTCCCATGAATATTCATAAACCTGTATATATACAGCCATACAGCCCATATTTTATGGAGTCTATTAAGATTCTCTAAAAATGGGGATCCCTGGGTGGCTCAGTGATTTAGCGCCTGCCTTCAGCCCAGGGTGTGATCCTGGAGCCCTGGGATCTAGTCCCACATCGGGCTTCCTGTGTGGAGCCTGCTTCTCCCTCTGCCTGTGTCTTTGCCTCTCTCCCTCCCGCCCCCTCTGTCACGAATAAATAAATAAAAAATCTTAAAAAAAAAAAAGGATTCTCTAAAAATGATTAAAGGAAGAAGTATTTCCTTATATTTCTGGTTTCTTGAAAAGGAAAAATAGAGAAAGAGATAAAGAGTGCAATAATGGTATCCCTTGAAAATTACTTTATTTCCATTGCAGAAAATAGCCATTCACTTATTCTCCAGTTACTATGCACTTAATTACCATATGAATGCTCTGTAATTATTTATCCATCGTGTCCTTTAGATTACATGATTGTGTGTAGTGCTACCATGCAGTTCTTAGTGTAATTACCCTACAAAGGTTATAACAATTTTTATATTGTGAATATAAAGTGTTATTATATAATTTCATGGTAATCCCTACTTTCTTAGCACAGATTAATTACATTTCATTATTGCTCCTTCTTATCATATGTGAAACATCGTGATTGTTATGCCATTCAGGTCAGTAAAATGCTTAAAACTTAGGGGATGGAATGTTTCATAAGAAGGAAGATTTTGTTGGTAATAATATTTATAGGCTCTTGCCACAGTGGATATTTTTTGGATCAGTTTTGGTTCTTTTTCCTTCTTGTCTTAAACTTTCAACTGGGTTGTCAGCTCTCTGAGAGCTGGTGGCCTTTCTCATATTTCTGTCCTCTCCCTACAGCTCCCAGTATATAATTAGGCAGATGCATGTTCCTCAGCAAATAACCAACTATGGATTCACCATTTCCATTTATTGTCATGGTTAAATTACTCATGTTGTTCAAAACAGGATCACCATATTGTTTTACCAGCTTTACTTTCCATAAATTCTAAGTATTCTTTCTGAATGGTTACTGGTTGATCTGGTTAGACTCTTTCATCTTTGACATCCAATCCCTTCCCCTTTCCATGCCCTACAACAAAAAGTGTCCTATCACTTATGTTTTCTTTTAATTTGTCTTCTTTTAGTCTACCACATTTTTAAAACTTTCAGTTCCAATAACTATTAAGCCAAATTTAAAATCTGGAAAAAAAAAAAAGGGTTATTGGGTTGTGTGTCTCTGAATCTGTGTCTATGTCTGTGTGTTAGAAATTAGAAGACAGTCCTTTTGCTACACACCTTGGTGTTAACCAACCACAAACATCCCTAACTCTGTTTTCTTTGGGAGGAATTATTAAGTTTTTTTATTTTTCAGTAACATGTCACTTAATCAAAGCTGAATATGAAAAAACAAAAAGTGGAACACTATAAACTTCTGCAAAGGTAAATTCAGAGAAATAATTAAGAATCATAGTGTTACAGGAGTCACTTAAAAGTATTGATATATTATGGGGTGCCTGGCTGGCTCTGTAGGTAGAGTATGTGACTCTTGATCTCAGGGTTCTATGTTCAAGCTCCATGTTAGGTATAGAGATTATCTAGAAATATGATCTTTAAGAAAAATATAGTCACATATTTTACTTAGAAAAATCTTTGTCTTATACAAAGATTACTTTCAAAATATTTTTAAGTGTTTTTAGTGCTTTAAAGTGGTAAGCTCTTACAGGATAACTATTTTTTAGGGTTCTGGCTGATCTGAAAGTATTCTGAAAGAATACTTATTCTTTCAATGAGCGCTAAACTTTTCTGTCCACTTCAGAGCTTATTTGGTCAGGGTGGAATCCTTAGAACCAAAGGGAGCAGTTGCATACCAAAGGAGTCTTCTTATATACCATTCTACTTCATACTTTGCTAAATTTCTGCTGGATTAGGAAGTGCTAATGAAATATTCTTTTAATTAGATTAAATAGCTGAAGAGAGACCTAGAATTTAAATATGAATGTAGTGATTATTTGGGAGTATATAGAGAAGTGACACTGGTAAAAATATTGCATATATTTATACATGTTTTGCATAGAGATGCTTGCAATTCAAGGTGGGTTAGAGCTGAGAAGAGAATGAGAGAGAAATGAGGCCACTCTCCAATGACTTATTGTACATTGTTGTCCTGATATTGAGACAATTGGAGAGAATGTGAACTTTGGTTGAATTATCCATTTTATAAATAGCACTATCAGTTGTACCATTTTTTTTCCTGGACTTACATGTAATATGTATCATGATTAAAACTGAAATAACAGAGAACACTTGAAGGAATTATTTTGCTTTCCAATTTATAAGTATCCAATGCTTACATGGTAGTTAAAATAGCAGATGACAAAGTCTCCTATTAAAGAAGGTTACTTTCTCATGTGTTCAGGAATCCTGGAGTTAGGATTAAGAAATCTTTAAGACAGAGACATAGAAGGAGAGAGACAGAGAGAGAGATGAATGGGGGGTGGGGTGGAGAGGGAGAGAATATGCATGCAAAGTATTGGGTCCTAGAATCCTAATAGTGGTGCAGAAAACAATCCAGTTGAACATATAAGTCAAGCAACTTCTGCATGCTCCACATCTGAGGCCTAATAGTAGGAGACAGTCAGAACATTTTCAAAGAAAGGCACTGGGAAGCAACTCTGGCAGGGTCAGAGTATAGTGAGCAGCTCTCTGTCTCTGAAATTCAACATAGCGTCAAGTGTGAAGCATGTGAACTGGGGAAAATGAAATGTCTTCCATTTGAATATCTGTAGAGAAAGAGTTCTGAGTCTAAAATGATTTCTGCCTTTTTTAGAAGGAAAAAAGTGGCATGGCTTAACGGCATGCAATTTAGAATTATTTGTTAAAGTGCAAATTCTAATATCTGCCTATTTCACAATTTTATCTTAAGCAAACATTTCTTTTACATTCTTTGGATTCCATTTTATGCCATGAGGCCAATCAACTGCATTGAATAATGTGCCTCTGACATCCTAGGAAAAAAATACTGAAAGCATTAAAGGGTAGAGAATTTTCTTTAAAGCATTGAAAGTAGACCATGAATTCCTTTTAATAGAAGTGTCTATAAAGAGAAAACCTATTTAGCCTAGTTAGCAAATTAACTAGAATTTCTAAAATATTGTAATTGTAGTATATTTGCCATTAGGTTAGAAAAATCCTTTTGTTGAAGCATAACAAATAGGAAAGTTTAAAATCACCAATTTACAGTTCAATAAGTTATCATCAGGTGTACACACCAGGGTAAACAAACATGCAGGTAAAGAATAAACATTATTAGTACCTCAGATGCTCCTTGATGGTCTTCATCACTATCCCCTCTCATCTCCCCAAAGATAGTCCTTTTTGACTTCTAGAACTCTAGATTAGTTTTGCCTTTTGAATTTTATATTAATAAAAAAAAAGTGTATATATTTTTGCTCCAGATTTTTTTCTCCTTACTTCTGTGAGATTCATCCATGTTATTGCTTATAAGCTGCACTGTTTTCATTTTATTATTTATCTATGATATTAATGTGTGTATATATACATACATATATTTGCATGTATAGTTCACTGTGTTAGTGAACCACAGTTTATCTTTCTTCTTGCAACGAACATTTGGATTATTTTCAGTTTGGGACTATTTCTAAAAAGGTTGCTGTGCATATTATCTACATATTTTTGAGCACATATGCATGCTTTCCTCTTGGATGTATATTAATAGTGGAAATGCTAGGTCATAAGGTGTGGGTATGTTCAAATAGAGTAGATACTGTTAATTGTTTTCCAAATCAATTGAACCAATTTATATTTCTACTAGTAGTGTATGAGAGTTTCTGTTATTTGTTGTCAATTTGGTGGAAGTGCAGTGATATTTCTTTGAGGTATTAATTTGTACTTCCATGTTTTAAAAAAATATTTTATTCATTTATTTGAAAGAGAGTGAAAAGCATGAGCAGGGAGAGGGGCAGAAGAAGAGAGAGAGGGAGAAGCAGATTCCCTTCTGTGCTCCGAGTCCAATGTGGGGCTCAAATCAGAACCTTGAGATTATGACCTGAGCCAAAGCTCGTCGTTTAACTGAATGAGCCACCGAGGTACCCTTAAATTGTTTTTCTCTGAACACCATTGAGTTGTGTATATCCTCACATTTTTAATCTTAGTCTAAAGCAGATTTAATTTATGCACCAAAATTACATATAGTTAATAAATTGTAGGGAAGTATTTAACTTTACCCTTTAGCACTCTAGGCAAGGAATAACTGTTCCTTGCTACACTGTGACATAGTGCAATCATCAACCATCAGAATGTTAGCCCAATTTTTTTCTATTTTCTAGGGTCTTCTCAGTGATGGGTTTATAAAAACAAACTCCCAAAAAAATAATAATAAATAAATAAAAATTAAAAAATAAAAAAAATTCCAAAATTTTGGATTAAAGATTACATTTTAATTAAGGATCACAAAGTTAGTTGAGAAATATGCTGTTTTAGTGTCACCTGGATGGCTCTGTTGGTTAAGTGTTGACTCTTGATTTTAGCTCAAGTTATGATCTCAGGGTCATGAAATTGAGCTCTGCATTGGTCATGGAACCTACTTACAGTTCTCTCCCTCTCTCTCCCCTGCTCCTCCCACCCCTGCTCACATGTGCCCTCTCTGTCTTTCAAAAAAAAAAAAAGGAAAAAGGAAGGAAGGAAGGAAGGAAGGAAGGAAGGAAGGAAGGTAGGAAGAAAGGAAGGAAGAAGCTATTTTACTTAAATCCAATCCTTTTAGAACTATTGAACAACGTAGTCCTTTACTCATCGGTGAAATTTGTTTAATAAGAACACCATTTCTTATGTTCCCCAGTTCCCAAGTTCTAGTTCCTCAGCCAGTCCCGTGGGAATCACCTGGGTCCCATTTCAGATTAATGAATTTAGAATCTAGGCATGAGTGGGCAGTGGTAACAAGAATGAGTACTGGAATTTACATTTGCAAATAAATCACTTATATGATTTTGATGAATTATCCACTATGGATAAGGACATCACATGAAGATCTTAGAAGGATACATAAGCCAATTTCTCTGTCCCATCGGACAACCAGGATGAAAGGATGACATTTAAAGCAATTGGAGGGGGCGAAATGAAAAGAGCTCTTTGTCAGTAAGAGGTACTGAACAACCTAAACTAATGAGAGTTATTCTTTAGAGATTTCTGCACTGAATAGGGGCAAGAAGATCGTATAAGTTGCTGATCATACATTCTTCATAAATACAAACAGAATTCGTAATGTGTACACTATAGCCACCAAGCCTGGAACAAACAGACACCATCATGGATAGATACTAACACTGACTTGGTTTTTAGATCTTCAAGTCTCTCACCTTCTGAAAGTGCTACTTTTCTTAAATATAGCCAAAACCATGTTAATTGACTGAAGCATTGAATCACAATGAGGGTACTTGGCATAATGCAAGAGCAAGCATAAGAATGCTTGAAATAAATTACCATAAATATGAAGCAAAGCTGTCAATAAATTTAATTTCTGTCTGATTTAATAAAGGGCTAGATAAATATACAAACATGAGGATTATAAATTATGTTTTAATTTTCCTCACCCACTATAACTGTCTTACGGCAGGTTAAAGTTTATAAATTGAGATTTTTATCTCAGCTAATCTCATTTAGCATTGCTTCACAATTACTTAGCTAAACGGAAATTGCAGCTTCTAAACACAAAGTCTGAGATTGATCCAACCAGTTCTTTTGCTTAAGATTATTGTATTATGAATTTCAATATTCTGAATGTGTTAAAGTATATGTTCATATATAAACATACATATACACTTGTCTGTTCTTCAAAAGACTGAGTCAGAATGTCTAATTACAAAGATAGTGTGGCTATTGTATTATTACATGATCTTTATTTTTTTCATTCCCACTCAAGAGGGATAGAAATATTTGAAGATGTCTCCTCAAGTAGTTGAGAAAACTATCTATAATGTACAGTAAGAAACATCTTTCCAGGGACACCTCGGTGGCTTAGTTGGTTAAGCATCTGCCTACAGCTCAGGTCATGATCCCAGAGTCCTGAGATGGATCCCTAATTTGGGCTCCTTGCTCCATGGGGAGCCTGCTTCTCCCTCTGCCACTCCCCCTGCTTGTGTTCTCTCTCTCTGTCAAGTAAATAAATAAAATCTTTAGAAAAGAAACATCTTTCCAAATAAAAGGCTCACACCACATAGAGTTTTTCCCTCCATGAGGAGGGAAGTTTGGCTGGGAAGTTAGGCTCTCAGCTAGGAGGGGAACCACAAATAGTCTAGACTTCTGTTCACTTCCCACCTATGATGGATCAGTTTCCCAGTTCACTTTTCTCTTGGTATTCCATGAGAGACACATCTCCTTGTTTGCTCACTTGTCCGGGTGTTCAGAAATAGTGGCCCTGTTCTGCTGTGTGTAGAGGGAAGCTTCTTTGCACCACAATGAGCTGATGCAGAGGTAGGATTCCCCCACTTACCACATACTACCCTGTTCTCCAGATGAAAAAGGTGCAAGGAGAAGAAACAATAAATGACCTCCAAAGACATCTTGAGTATTTCTGTGCATTTCAGAATAGTAGTAATATTGTCTATTAGAAGGAAACTAAGGAACCTGGTTAATTTAAACTTTGAAATTCAGAATCGCAACTAGCATCCTATCAATATAACTTACCTTTCTGTTTCTTTTTTTTTTTTTTTTTTTTAAGCAGATGAAATGATGCCTGACTGGCAAAAAAGAGGAATCAATAGCACTATTAAAGAATTCTAGTTACACGTTATCACAAACTGATTTTGTAAATTAATCTACTCATTGATTGGCTGTTTTTATATGTAGGTGTTTTAATCAATTTACTTATTTTTATATGTGTTTAATGATTGACCATTTTTAAATGTTAAGTGAAATGGTTACATTTATTGTGACAAAAGAAGAGCATCTTGTATTATAATGTATTTTTGTCTGTTGTGCGTTCTTCCTAGATGTGTGTCATCACTACTGTGTGAATTCTGAATCCTGTACCATTGGAGATGACGGAAGTGTTGAATGTGTCTGTCCAACACGCTATGAAGGTCCAAAATGTGAGGTTGACAAATGTATAAGGTGCCATGGGGGGCACTGCATTGTAAATAAAGACAGTGAAGATATATTTTGCAAGTAAGTGGACATACAGCTTAATTTATTAAAGCATTTGAAGCCAAAAGGTTTAGCAGTTAAGCAATAAATGTGAAAGTCATGTAAATTTTTTTTTATCCTAGAATTCTATAGAGTGACCATTGCATCTTTGTTTTGTCTTATTTTGGTTTGATTACAGATCAAATTCAGTTCATTTCAAGTAAATTAACTTATTCAACTCCTACTATGTACTACTGGAGAACATGAAAATTCATCACATAATCATGTAATTATATGATCAGATCATTCGCTGTATAGACTATTCCTAATAATAAGCAAGAAATAGTGAAATGTAACATACCTTCAAAAAGCTATATGCAATAGCCCTAAATTAGAATAGCTCAGGCTTTTAAATGTCTCATTATTATCATTGATGATGAGTGTTTATTTTTCTGTTACAAAATGAGCCTGTGGGGGAGAAGCAAAAGACCTGTCTACTGGAATACATTTTGATCTTCCAGGTTTTATCTGACTTTAAGTATTATGGTCCAAAATAAGTAGATGGAATAATGTTCCCTAGGAGGCAACTACAATATAAACGTCGAAGTTAGACTTTGGTTACGTTGCCTTTTGCCCTTTGACTTCAAGATCAAGTGAATGGAAAACAGCATCGCAGCTACAGGGTAATGCCATTTGGATTCCTGTCGCGAAACAAGTTGATGCCACTGAGGTTAGAGTTCAGTCCTTACTCTGAACTTCTTTTAAAAACCTTTTAAAAGAAGGGCTTATGAAGCACTGGACTCCATCACTTGTCTTGCTTAGGAGTATAATAAATGAGAATATGAGATAGAGAAGCATGCTGTAAAGTGTTCATGCCATGGCTTCCACTGAGACAGCTCTGTGAGGATGCCAGCCCTGAATTATGTTGCTCTGCCAAACAAGGCCCAATAAAATTTTATTACAGACAGCGTCAACATTTTTTATTTTTTATTTACTCTCATTTTAGAATTTACTCTAAATATGATTTGTATTATCATTATGAATGACATTTACTCAAACCCTCAAATTGGGTCATTTGAAAGTACATTATTTTTTAAGTAAAGTAATTGAAAATATGACTAATTATAAATATGTGCCTTTGATAAGTATATAAAAGCAAATGCATTTTCATGTAAACTACCAAAATCATATTTGCTCATTAAGCTCGTCACTTCTTTGTGATGAAACTTTAGCAAGACAGAACTTTGTTTCCATTAGTGAACGAACATACATTTTTCTCTACATCGAATACACCATATCAGAAATGCACTGTAGTATCTTGCTTGCAACTCCATTCCATTCATACAGGAAATACTAGACTATCATCTAAGACAGGCTAAAAACTGCAATTGCCTTCCCAGTTTTCCTTAGGAAAGCTCATGTAGAGACAGACACCCTATTTCCATTACAAGGGGAAGTTCCATATGAAGAAAGAGTGAGACTCTGGGCTTTCAGTACTGCCTGCTTACAGAGAAAATTAGCTTCATCTAGAAACACCAGAACCTCATAATCTGAGCATGCCACGAAGATCCAACACTGTGATTTTGGACTCTTAAAGGATCCTTTTGGGAAAGAATATGTCAGATGGATAAATAAGAACAGTTGTTAGCAAAATGAGTAGATAGAGGAAGTTTAAAAATAGACGTATAATACTTGATCAAATAGGCTAGATACATAAAAGTGTGATAATACAAACAAGACCCTGTGTATTCTGAAACAAATGAAGACAAACTTGTCTTCATTTCTATGATATTTTTCATCTTAGCATTAAATGACATTTACACTATGTTAGAATTTCTGTCTCATAGGTAAATAACTTACACTAAAACAAAAAACACAACTGAATTACAGTAAATCTTTTACTTAAATATGAAAATTCAAGCCTCCACTATACTTGTGATTACAAATAGTCAGGTGTGTTTCTAATGCACAGTCTATGAGCTGTCAACTAGAATAGATACTCTGTCAAGTATAATAAATATAATCTTTAAAAATGGAGCTAATTGTATATTTTTCTCCTTTGTGAAAATCCAAGTAAGTATTGATGAAGAAAGACTTGATCATAATTTTGAATAGCCTAAATAATACCTTTTCAATTCTTTGTGTGTAATGGACAACTGGTAATTAACTTTTGGAAAGAGATATATCACAAACTCTGTGTGTGTGTGTGTGTGTGTGTGTGTGTGACATGCCTCCAAGAAATGAAATTATGAATAAAACTTGCATTAAAACATGGGCTGAACTCTTTGAAGCATTATAATGATTTGAGTAATTTGTATTTCACATTTGGAATATATACAAATGTCTGTCTTCAATTTAGGATGCAAATAAAACTATTAGAAGGAGAAAGAGACAATATCTTTTATAACTCCTGAAAGCAGGAGATAAAAGCAATGAATACTTAGAATTTTTTCTTTCTGTTAAAAGCTGGTATTTGGTGTATAGTTATCTTTTTTGTAGGAAATCCTTTAATATAAAATGAGCTATGTTTTCTCTCTGGCGTTGTCCTTTTCATAGAACAAGAAACTGTAACTTTCTGCTCTTTGATTTTTAAGGAGGCTGAGATGGGGGACAAGGAAATACAGATCCATTTAACATATCAGACACCAATACCATTAAATGTATACTTGTCTCACTTTGTATCCATATTCAATGCCTCTAGATTTAAGGTATTCTTTGCTAAATCTTAGGAACTTTTAACTACTGCTTCCTTCTTCATGTTTGGCTCTACATTCACATATCTCCATTTTAGAGTGTGTACATAGTGACTCATTGCTTCTGTTCATCTTGAAAAGAAATGTGATTTTTAAAATCTAGGCTCTTAAAAAATACCTTTAAATTAAACATCTGGAAAAAAGATAAGCCATTTGGTGTTTTTTTTCAGCAGCCTCACCACCTACATGAGGTGAAATAAACATTCACGGAATGAATTAATTAGGATCGCTAACTGATCATTTTAGGCATCTAACCGATCATTGGGAATTACCCTGTGATGGATGTAACACAATAGATGTCCATCACGGAGAGGATCAAAGTGATCAGTGATATTGCAACCTGATTTACATGTCAAGCTTATGTCCAGATTTATGGTGACACCACTGATTGCTTCATGACACCTAGTGCAACATGATCTCATAATCAGAATAGTGGCATGATCTGTTGTAATTCTGCTTTGAGCCAAGGCTTATATGATTCTATCACCCTATTTCTCATACAAGAGATCTCTTGCTAATTTAGAATGTGGATGTACTTTTGTCTTTTCCCCCAATAATTTCCAATGTCCAATCTAATATTATTCATTTATACCAAAATATAACATGGCAAGTAAGAAATTTCTGTATTTTCCCATTAATGTCATGCTTGGTTTTTTTTCCATAGCAATAGCCATAGTGTTTATTCTTATCTCAGACATGTAATGTGCTGTGAATTAAAATAGTTTCCATAATTTTCCCAAGAAAGCCTAACTCATTACCTTGTTGCCATCCTACATATTGTTCCTATACACAACACTACTATTTATTTTTTCAATGAACTTACCATGATTTTTGTGTGTGTTAGAATAAAAAAATTGACATTAATTACAATACATAATCAAAGAGAAACAGTGGGATAAAATGACTATCAGATAATCCTATATTTTCTTACAAAACCTGGAATCTGAAACTCCTAACAGTTTTTTTGGACCAGATTTTACAGTTTACGAGAAATAGCTGAAGCATTTGCTTCCAGAATATTTGATCATGTGATTTATAATTCACACCAATGTCACCAAACCCTAGTTATATGAAAAGGGAATAAATGAATGCTAACGTCTCCCTGTAGTGTAAGTGATTGACATTAGAGCATATTTTTTCACACATATATATAGCTATATTAAAATTTTATATTAAGCAAATGGGTTGAAAATTTGAAAATTACTAAAAGAAAACATTTGTCTTTCATCATTTTGTTAAAAAAAAAAACAAAACAACTTTGCCTCCAGGAAGTCTGTCTTTCTGAAAACTTACTTTTAGCCAGGCCTCCATTACTCCTCTATGATGAATATTCTCATCTGCAGAGAGTTTATGTCAGCTTTCAACAATAATGATGCCAGTAACAATGAGATTTCTTTTTTCTTTGTTGCTGCAGCTGCACTAATGGAAAGATTGCCTCTAGCTGTCAGTTATGTGATGGCTACTGTTACAATGGTGGCACATGCCAGCTGGACCCTGAGACAAATGTACCTGTGTGTCTGTGAGTATTGTATAATGTTGTGGGCACTTTGTGGAATGACTTTGTATGTACATAGAATCCCTCCTCTACTGTTCTCCATTTTATTTGGTGGTGGAGGGAGTGATCCATTTTAAATGAATGTTTCATGGACATCTCTGATCAAGTATTGTCCCTCAGTGGCTCGTGTGCTGCAAAATCTCCTCCTTTATCAATTTGCGAGTGATTTCATAAGGAAGAGCTCATTCAATTATTAGCATCATACACATTAAAGACATTCACAGATCTTTGAAGTTGGAAATGCCAGGGAAAATTATTCTAATTTCATTGACCTTATTCAGATATGGGAAACCCAGGCATAATCATATTTGTGAACACTTGGTACTTACATCCATTCTTTTCAAAAGAACTTGAGGTATCTTTTCAAATGTATAATGCTATTTGATGTGTGTATCAGGTTTAGAGTGTTATATTATGTAAGCCTATTAAGCCCCTGTCTCCTTTGGAATTCATGAAGTTGAATCTGGGTTTTTAAACATTTGGAAAGTATTGGAGATTCTCTGCTTGTGAGAAAATCTATAATTTAATATTCTTCCCTCTGTCCATAATGGACAACTGGAAATAAAACCATTCCACTTACGTGGTTTCTATTTTGAGTTTTCTTTATCACCGCTGCACTAGAAGGATGACGTCTACCTCTGATCCACATCCACGTTCTGTCCCCACCTTGTCAGAGCAGCATGTGATGAGTGTGAATGAGAGAGAAATGAGCGTACTTTACAAAGTTTTATTCATATGTTACTATCTGTGTATGAAATAAATTTGAAACATATTTAGAAAAAAAAAGTCAGACGCTTTATTTAGCTGTATTTTACTGAAATTCTGCAGATGCTCTGTGGGGTTTAAAAGTCAGCGCTGTGACCAGAAAGAGAACCCTTGTGATCACTACTGTCAGAATGAGGGGATTTGCACTTTAACTGCGTTTAATGAGCCGAGATGCAAGTAGGTTTAACCTTCCACTTTACCACTGCGCTTCGTGTGACATCATTTCAGGCCACAGTTCATTGGTTTAAATCATGAACATCCACATGCATTTCACAGTGTATACTTAATCTCGGGGCTCATCTGTGTCACACACACTTAACCTTTGCTTCGCTCACCGACAAGTGTATGCACCACAGTCAGCTAGAGAGTCTAGAAATATAACAGAGGGAATGAAAAAGCTCATGGAACTGTCTAATAAAAATACATTTCCTAGAATAGTCGCATTTAATTAGGGAAGTACAGAAGCGGGGTTTTTAGACCCTATTGCTATAGTCTATATTATATTTGGAATAGTGGCTTCTTTTCAGTAACTGACTTTTCGTTTCAAGTGCTGATGAAATAATAATACATTCTTTTGTTTCCCAAATGTTCACCGAGAACACTCTTACTTTAACCAGAAAGACTTCTTTATAGAAGAAATAGGTACATGGTAAAAATTTTGTTTCCTAATAGTTTAAATCTTTCTCTCCTAATTCAACTAACTTGTCCATCCATGTCAAATAAACTTATTTGCTCTGAGAAATTTCAGGGACCACCCTTGGGGTAACTATCAATGTTTATCATGATGGAAGTTATTTCTGCATTTTGTATTTGAGCTTTAGAGATGGATCATATGTGACATCCCCCTTTATATCCCATGTCATAAACAGAGACCATGACTGGCGCCTCATACTAACCCCATGATGGTGTCACAGTATACTTAATAATGGTCTTGAAGCACAATTGTATTGAAATTCAGATGTTTCATTATCAAAACTCTACAGTTTTGTTCACAAATGAACTATTTTTTTATTTAAAAATGTCATTCTTTAGATAATTGTCCAAAAAAATATGAGAAGTGATTAAACTAATTAAACAGGGAAAAATTGGTATTCCTTCTTTTTTTCTAGAAGATATTTGAATATGTCAAACCAATATTCCTACATAAACTACATCCAAAAATAACACTTTAAGTATTAGTCTACAAAGTGTATGTAAACTGATCTTTTAAGGCATTGACTTTTCAGTTCATACTCAGGTTTGCACCTGTGTAAGTGAAGACAGAGGAGACTCTTCAGTTCTACCTCAACATGGCTCCACCCTAAATTTCTTCAGCCATTCAGCAAATATTTATTGACTCTGAGAGTATGCTAAATCCTAGACAAGTGAAGATGAATGGAATTTAACCCCCAGCATCAAGGAGCTCATTAATTAATGGGGTGAAAATTCATACACAACTAATTAACTTATAATAATATAAGTGTGAACACAGGTAAAAAAGAGAGGGCAGTGAAGTCTTAGCAGGGCAAGTGATTTGTTCAGAATGGGAAATGGAAGCTTAACAGAAAAGGCAATCTTTTGTGGTTTATGTAGTTCATGATACTAAGTGAGGTTGGGAAGACCATTCTGCAAAGAAAGAATAGCATAAGCGAAGACATGGATGTGAAACTTAATGGCTTATTTGGGGAACTGTGAGTGGTTGTGTATAGCTAGAATGAAGGGTGACTGTAGTTGGGAGGGGGAGGGGCACAAAGACACAAAACTGAAAAGATAAATTAGAATCTTATTTATGCCAAAGTTAGGGGATTGCATAGGATCCTGAAATGAATGATCAGCCAAAGAGATTTGAGGCAGAGGCTTGAGATGAAGGAGTTGGCTTTTGAAGGTGATGCTCATTGATGTGTGTGGGAGAGCCTTGAGACCAGCTGCAAGGGCCCTACCTGATAAGGTTTGGCATGACTTCATGAGAAAAGTGATGGGCACGTGAACCTGGGCAGTGCAATTGGAGGAAAGAAGAGCAAGGGCAAGAGATTAGTGGATATTTCAGAGTTATTAAGTCCAGAGTGATTGTTAGCCAAACATTGATCTAGGTACCCATGTTACTTCATTTTCAGGACACCGGTAATGCCTATTCTGGGGCCCAGTCTTCATTAATCTTGTCCCTCTTCATTATGTCCAGGCAAAGTACACATAACATTTCAGACCCACCCTCTTCCTTCCTTCCCATAAATAGGTGTAGGACTATGCCTGCCCACAGAATGCCCCTGTATCCCCAGAATCCATTTTTCATGGGCATAGCAGCCCACAAAAATGTTCTCCACTTTTTACTCTTACCAAGTATCATCAGAGGCACCTGGCCTTATGATAATCAGCCTGTTTTTTAAACTCAGCGAGGAAAAATACATTAATTGGAAAGATTTAGAAGAAAATTATTTTACTTTTGCATATGTTAGTCTCTATGTGCATTTGGTTTTATGGGAATTTTGTCCATGCCTTTGTTTTTTACAACCTAAAATGTATTCTGATGGTAGCAGTAATTCTTACTGAATCCCTCAAATATCTTAAGCTATAAAAAGAAGCATAGAGGAGAGAATGACATTCTGCTGTCATTCATTCATTCATTCATTCATTTGCCAAATGTTTATTGATAACCTATAATGAAAGAGACCCTATGTAAATTCGGAAAGATAATTAATAAGAGCTAAAGCTGACTTAGCAAATACTTTCTGTCAAGCACTATGTTAGGCACTTTATATATTTTATGTAAAGTTAGAATATTATGCTGTTATTATTATCATCATCATCATCATCATGTAATTGTTATCCTCATTTCACAGACTATAACACTGAGGTTACATACTAAGAATGAATGGGACTCAAACAACATTTCTTTGATTCTGAAGTTCATGCCCCGGTTATAACTCTTACACTGTACTACTCTCCTTATGCTATACTAATTCCAACATGGTTTTTACTTTTGAAGAACTTAAAATTTATTTTAGTAGATGAATGGGTTTAAAAAACTTAAAATTCCATTTGGCAATTGTTATAATAGTGAAGTGGGTGATGTGAATTAAGGAGGGCACTTGTCATGAGCACTGGGCATTCTGTGTAAGTAATGAATCACTGAATTCTAGACCTAAAGCTAATATTACACTATACCTTAACTAACTGGAATTTAAATAAACATTTGAGACAAACTTAAGAAACAAAAAAAGAAATAAGACCAAAGTGTTGTGGGAAAACATCTCAATAGAGATCAATTAATGATGATTAGTTGGAGAGAGGAAAACTTCATAGATGAAGTGATAGTTTCACAGTAAAAAAAAAAAAAGTATAGTATTTGTACAGATGGGGAATGACTAAAAATCTTTTTTTAAGGAGATAGAGAATATATTTGAAAGTAAGGTGATGATTGCTGAGAACAGAATTTAGCCTATGTGGCAAAATAGGAAGAGAGAAGACTAGAGGGAGATATTGGGGCCTCTTGATGAGGTGCATTTTATGCCATGACATGAGAGTGGGTTTGTAGAAAGAGGAATAGAGGATTAAGGATGGAATCTAGAAAAGACTACTGTTTGATACTATATTATAAAGGAATCAACAAAAGTAAATGAGAAAAATAGAAATTGGAGGAAACTTGTCAAAGTAGATTATTTCAATTCAAAGGAGTAGAGAGTATGAAAGAATATGAAAGAAAGAAAGAAAGAAAGAAAGAAAGAAAAAAAGAAAGAAAGAAAGAAAAGAAAGAAGAAAGAAAGAAAGAAAGAAAGAAAGAAAGAAAGAAAGAAAGAAAGAAAGAAAGAAAGAAAAGAAAGAAAAAGTCCAGACAGTTTAAGGAGGATACGAAATTATAAATGGTTTATTGGATTTTGCCATTGGATGGCCATTAAGGGAGATGTTTTGAAAATTCTATATGACAGCAGAATATTAAGCCCTTGGGATATCTTCCTAATAGTCAATTATCCTTATGAGGGGAGCTTTTTGGAAATACAGATTTCAGCCTCAGATATCAATTGGTAGTGGACACGTATTTTTAATGAAAAGCTAGTGTGTACTATTTCATCTAAAAGCCTTACAGGAAACAAAAAAATGCTTTAAAAGATAAGATATGGGGATCCCTGGGTGGCGCAGCAGTTTGGCGCCTGCCTTTGGCCCAGGGCGCGATCCTGGAGACCCGGGGAGCAATATATATTGCATGCTCCCGGTGCATGGAGCCTGCTTCTCCCTCCGCCTGTGTCTCTGCGTCTCTCTCTCTCTCTGTGACTATCATAAATAAATAAATAAATAATTAAAAAAAATTTAAAAGATAAGATATAGTGCTTGCTTAAGTTTTGTTGGTAGTACATTTTTCTTTTTTTTCATAGACTGGAAAACTATTTGAATGTGCAGGACTTAATACACATTTGGAAAGTCCATAAAGCATTCAGATCTATGAAGGTGACAGATTTTTTTCCACATAGAAATTTTATTACTGTAGCCTTCAAGTTAAGAAATAGATTTGTTCTTTGAAAGCCTTCACTTTTGTCTCTTGATGGACATTTTCACTTATTACTACATATGGAGGAAAAAGAAAACTCCACAGAAAATCCTAGAGAAAAATAAAACATAGGATTTTCTATGCTTATTTTGAGAGAGTTTTGATATTTTTAAAGTAAGTGATATTGCTTAGGTTAAAACCAAATTTAAAAGAATCTAATGTGTGCTATCTTGACAATATTTTGGCTGTTACATGTTTTTTGTTGTGAGGTTTAAAAATCAATACTGTGAAGAACTATTCAACTCAGTATCAAGTTAACTGTGTATTCCTACTTCTAAGATAACTTGCAAGGGTCAGACTTTCATTTATATGGGATTTAACTTTCTTTAAAACATTCACAGCATTATCTCCCAGCAATATTTACAGTACATTTCCTCTTCCAATAATAAAATCACGTTTGTAGCTACCCTACTTCTCCTATCACTACTAGCATACTTACACACACACACACACACACACACACACACACACACACAGAGCCTTGTCACATTACCGCAGGACCATTCCACTCTTAGATGTTCTGCTCAAACAGCTCATTGAATTGAAATGCTTCTCCTTTTTTCCATTTACCTCTTATTATCCTAATAGTCTCAACTCAGATACCCTTTGTATGTGGCACAAGGAAAGTGAATAGTAAATCTTAACTGACTCAGGCTTAGCTAAATTTCTCAGAAGAAAAGAATCAAAATTTAATGAGGAAAGTATTTTATAATATGTAATATATATTTGTATATTATATGTTATATATATTTATATATAATAACTACATATATCACATAAGTCAGACATAGAACCACGAGGATGTGTGTGTGTGTGTGTGTGCGCGTGCGTAGGGAGAGAATGAGAGAGAAAACCAGGAAAGTCATTGGTGTAATTCAGTCCAAATCCAAAGGTCTGAGAAACAAGGTAGTTGATAGGATAAGTCCCAGTATAAGTCCACTGTTGTTTTTGGTTTCTGTTCATTCAGTTTCTTAACACAAATATACACTTGCAGCTTATTCGATACTAAAATGAGATCACATGATAGACTCTTTTATGTTTACTTTGCAATGCATTCTGAACACCATTCCTGTCAGTATATATAATTAGATGCTTTTATTCTTAAGTGGTTGCCCAGTGTTCCATTGTCTGCATTTTCCCTACTTTATATAATTAACCATGTATCATTCAGTTATTAGGTATGCGGTTTTATTCTTGTGTTCTTGTGTTAACTTTTTCCCCCCAAAGATACAAACATGTATCTTAATATGTTTGTAATTTCTCATTAGTTTTCTAAGACTAACACCCAGAAATGGAAATATTAGGTCCAAATGTATCGAATATATGAATGACACTAGCTATGATTTTGGGCAAGTGACTAATGTCTTTTTGTGTCACATTTTCCTTATCTGTAAAGTGATAAGTTTGGGCTAACCATTCACTTATAAGTCTATGAGGCATAATATATTTAAATCTGAGTCCCATTTGAAGTTTTGCTTTCAACCTGATTTAAAATTTGGTTGGAGTCACAACCACAGATACAAATTCTCCCCAAATCCCTCTAAAACATCTAAGAAGACACTGAGAAAACAAAATGTCCATTAGCAGCAACACTAAGAATAATAGAAAATCTGTTCATACTATGCAGTAACTGAAGAATTAATCATAAAATTTGTGGTTCATGATTAAATGTTTTTATTCAGTATTTCTCTATGGTTTCGTAATTTATTTTTCTGACACTTTAAAATAATATGCCAAGGTTTAGCTAAGTGTATGAGTAGTCTCTTTACACTTAAGCTCAAAAGATAATAGTTCTTTTCACTTATTTCTTATTATAACCCCTAGTCTAGTATATAAGTCTATAAGAACTAGAATCTTAGGTGTCGGTTCCCTTGATTGTTTCATATTTTGCCCTCTTAGAGAGAACAAAAATACTGTCAATCTTCTCTTCCTATAGCCATTCCTCAACAAGTATTTATTGAGCACCTACTATAAGCCAGACAATATCCTAGGCACCAAAGAGTTAATCCGTGAACAAAACACAAAAATATTTGACCTGTGTAGCTTAAAGGCTAATGGTTATCCCTTATTGGAGAATTTGGGTAATATTTACTTTTTAAAAATAGTCTTCTGTATAATATATACTTTTTTAAAAAGAGAAGAAAAAAGGTAGTTTTTAAACTTATTTGTGTCATCTGAAAAAAGAGAACCAAAAAGATCTAACTCTGATAGTGCATGGCTTCTGAAATCCTATCAATTCAGGCACTGACTGTTTTGAAAATGGCAGAGCTCCAAGACATTTCTTATAATATATATTATTGCTTCTTGCCCATGGCAAGAACCATTCTCCATTTGGTCAAAAACAAGATAGTGATGTTAGTTTTTATGTTTTACTTCTTCATTTCAAACAAAAGCTAAAAATAACGTACTATGAGCATTTCCCCCCAATCTATTACCTTTTCTTTTTCTTTTTTTTCCCTTTTTGGTTTAGTTAGATTTTTATGGGTATCTGGTTTTTTTGTTCATATTTTTTAGGAAAAAATGGTTTCCAAAGAAATTATCTCCTTTCTTTGATCATTCGTGAGAGTATGTGTGTGTGCTTCCATTTTTCATACTCCACTATGATATTCCATATTTTATGGCTAGAATTGACCTCTCATCTGTGTGTGGCCTTTGGACATGGAACATATTTCTATGAAATTGGCTTGGGAATGTTGCCTGTTGTACACTCTATGGCTTCTTTAAATTTATATGTCTGTTTCTCTCTGGAAGATTGTAAATTCCTTCAAGTAAGAAGTTGTGTCTGATTTATCTATTTTGCCCTAATAGCTAGCATATGTTCTGCACATAGTATGTTCTTAGCTAATGTTGCTAAAAAATAATGTCTTGGTGCCTATATTGTATTGTGAGATCTGACAGCCTATGATATGATCATCTTTCTGTCATCATTATAATACCACATCCTACTTTGTTATTAAGTTTTCAAAACTACAAGAGTCAGGAAAAAAAACAGAAAAGTGATTGATCTTATCATGATTTGTTATTCTCTTTCTCACCTTTATGATACCATCTAATGCTACCCTGAGGTGTTTCCTGAGTGTTCTGGAATCCAGGTTAAATAGCTCTCTGTAAAGATCTAAGTAGGTTTAATTCAACATCTTAACTTATTAGAAGAACATAATTTTATTTATTTTTGTTGTCTCTTCTCCTTGCTTTTTGTTTGTTTATTGTTTTTGGTCTGGGAATCTCTATCAAAAATAGACAGGGAAGAAGGGGAAAGTAAGATATAGCCCCTGCCCTTGAGGGCCTGTGAGTCTATTTGAAGAAAAAGATGAGGGAAGAAGGAACATGCCAGGGGCTCTGGGGATTTGAGTAATGTAAATAAATAATGCTTATAAAGGAGGATTGGACAATGATATTAGACAGTGAAATAATTCTGAGGAATATAGAATGCTTAGCGAGAAATTTGAAATTCATTCCATAAGCAATAGAGGAACACTGATAATGTTTGAAATATGGAATATCACAGCCATCTGAATGTTTTAGATAGATTTTGATGACATGGTGCTATGCTGGAACAAGAAGCTATGGGTTTGCAAAAAAAAAGAAGAGAGAGAGAGAGAGAGATTTAAAAATTAATCCCAATTTGCAATGAAAAGGACAAAGATATTTTTCAATTAAAAAATGACTTTAAAAAAATGACTTTTTAAAAGTGTTTTGTGGTAAACAAGGCATACAAGAGCCGAGTGATAGAGGATATTATATCTCAGGATTGCAGTTTGTTTTGGTTGTTTAGTTTTAATCCTCTGGCTCTTTTGTCATCTTAATATGGAAATGCTAATAGCATGTACTTTCTAAAATTGTTTTAGAAACAATTTTAGAAACAATAGGATTAAGAAATATAATATATGTAAAGAACATAGAGTATTGTTCTTCAACATAAACATTAAAAAAATTAAAAAGGAAAATCTTAAAGCCATTGTAATACACCAGACATACATGATCAGAACCTGGTATAATCTGGGCTTCTAGGAGTCTGAAGGTGAAAAATAAAGTGCAGCTTTTTTTTTAAAGTGCTTCTTATTGAAAATAAGGTGCTATGTGGCATAAATAAAACGCAAGCAGTGCACAGATAGTAACTGGGAGGGGACCTATAGTAAGTAAAGCCCAGCTCAAGTCCTATTGAGAAAGAAAGGACAATGGGTCTGCCCTCAATTTCCTTAGAAAACACACAGGAGAATTAGTTTCATAATCATTTTCGAAGTAGAATTTTTAAATGCAGAAAGATGCAAAACAAATATATAAATACCAAAGGGACATTCATTAAGAGAGAAATTAGGTGTTTCATCATTTTCTTTGGTTTTGTGATTGTTCCAATCTAATTATTTTATTAAAAGTTCAGCATTATTTTCTAAGTCCTTAGGGTGAGAAACACGTAAGGAAAATGTACAAGTACTAGAGAAGCCTTTGGCGGGACTTTTGGGAAGAGGATAACGAGTTCTGTTTCTGTCACAAATTTTAAAGAGATAGGAATTATTCTCTAGGTTGCAGTTAATTAAGGCCTTGGTTTCTGAAAATACTGGTCTTGCAGAAAGGAGACTACAGGGTTTGCTCTCTGTGGTCTTGCTGTCAGGCTGAGCAGCATTTCTCCATGTGGACCAGCGACCTTGTGGCCCCGTAGAGAATATTTGAGAAGAACCAAGGAACTTGTCATGAGTGATTTCAAACAGATCACAACTTTTCAGCAGGGGTATTGAGCAATTCAACTTTAGGGGCCTGGGTTGTCCACGTTGTAAGAGTCAGGTCATTGCACATTCCTTATTTGCTTTCCTGCCCCATGGCATATGTTCAAAACAGAAAATATGAGATGTGCACGTCTTTTGGAGTAGTAAGGCCAAGAAAAGCTGTCACATCAATAGCTATCCTATATGATCCCAGGTAACAAGTTGTAACTTGTCCTAGCTTTCACCATGCCGGCAGTGCCGTGGGGAAAACACACAATACAGATATCACATCTTTCTGTACAAGTTTTTAAGTCTAGTTTTCGCCTTGACAGTACAGTGGCACTACTTAACAAAGAGCATTTACTACAGAGTTATATATATTGAGCAGCTACAGTTATAAATCTTTGATGTTCTCACATTATCTTCCCTTGATTTGGGGACACATAATCATATATATGATTTCACATAATCAGCAAATCGGAATAACCAAAGAAACCACAATATAACCACATAATATTTTCATTTGTTAATGTTACTTCTTTAACAATTAAATATTTTTTTCTATTTAGACTGCTTTCCCCAGATTTTACTGCGATAGAAAACAATCACAATTTCAGATACTTTTAACAAAAAACGCTTATTTCTTGCTCCTATTCCATTGCTGGGAAAAGTCAAGAAAACTAAATAGTCACTCTAAGGCTTCGTACCTGACCCCCAGCTAATTTTATACACTTTCCAGAAAAGGATTGGACACATATGGTTTAAATACCAACGTTGATTTCAGAGTAAAAAAAATAATTAAAGATTCCTTATACTATCATTATTTAAGAAAATAAGTTCTTTCTCCTTTTCTATAGTACGACAGTAACAGACAGAAGTCATTATGTTAAAGGAGTATAAAATCTTAAGCCTAATACTTCTTCTAATGAGCATACAAATCAGAAATTACAACTATGTAGATATTGGCATGAGGTATACAGCCTTTAAATTTAATAATTTAATATTCATAATATCATCATTTGCATTAAATTAAGTTAAATGATGTGTAAATTTTATACACATCATTATGTCATTTAATATCCCAAGGAAGCATTTTTTTTTTGGATTTTAAAATAATCAACTTACCTTGCAAAAAACAAGGAAGGAATAAGGAAAAATCTTTTGAGGCAGTAAAAGGAAAACATAAAAAATAAATAACAAACTAAAAAGGAAGTGGATTTGAGGGGAAAACAAAGGTGATGTCATATGAGGCGATATCTATGGACAATGTGTGACAAAGCAGGAAGTATCATTCTCTCTCTCCTGTTACTATAAACTAAAAAACTGAAATGCATGAATTGCCTATGAGGAGGGGAGGAGAGACTACAACACAGGTCTGTCTGATTCCAAATTCACACAAATGGCAATTTGTATCCCTGCATACCAGCATTTTAATTTCAGACAATAGTTTAAATTAAATGATTGAATTAAATTACATTTATTTTTTAAATACTTTTTTAAAAAATATTTTATTTATTTATTTATGAGAGACACAGAGAGAGAGAGAGAGAGGCAGAGACACAGGCAGAGGGAGAAGCAGGCTCCACGCAGGGAGCCTGACGTGGGACTCGATCCCGGGTCTCCAGGATCACACCCTGGGCTGCAGGCAGCGCCAAACTGCTGCACCACCAGGGCTGCCCTTAAATTACATTTAATTGATATATATATATATATATATATATATATATATATATATATATATCATCAGGCAAGTGCTTTCATCAGGCAAGCATTTTTAGAATTTTTGTCATGAAAGAAAAAACATTTCTTTGTTGACTGCATCCTGAGACAAGAAATGAAATATCACACAATTTGTATCATTGAATAAGTAAATTTTTTTCATGCCCAAGTTGCTAGAATGGTATCACCTGATTTTATAAAGGGAAGAATTAATGAGTGAAAGAGGGAAGGTAGGGAAAAGAGAAGCCAAGAAAGAAGGAAATAAGAAAAAAAAAAGAAGGAAAGAAGGAAGAAAATATTTGCCTATTACTGTGGTTCTTTTATATGAAGTGTTTCCCGTAGTGGATCAATATTCCTTTTAGTGAGAAATGACTGACTGACAACTAATTGAAAGCAAGTTCTTATGAATGGCGCTACACATCCTTCATAAAATAAACACCCCATATGTTTATGAAACTTCTCTCTATATAGTCGCATATTTATATGTGTTCAACCATGCATCTTCCCTGCCTCGTGGATCTATTCATTCATTTAGTTAAATGGCACATACACACTCTGACCATGTGCCAGAGACTGCTCAAGAAATAGAGAATACAGGGACGCCTGGGTGGCTCAGCAGTTGAGCATCTCCCTTTGGCTCAGGGTGTGATCCTGGGGTCAGGGATCAAGTCCCACGTCTGGCTCCCCGCAGGGAGCCTGCTTCTCCCTCTGCCTATGTCTCTGCCTCTCTCTTTGTGTCTCTCTTGAATAAATAAATAAAATCTTTAAAAAAGAGAAATGAGAGAATACAAAGATGAATAATAGACAATCCCCACCTTAAGTTCATCACAATCTAGCATAGTTATAGGCAAATGCATGTTTTAGATACTTATCATATGGAAATATGCATATAGAATATACCATATTTATGATTGTATGCTGACCAAATGAATAAAAATATTTATAACCCCAAATTGCAGTTTTCTCCATAATGTAAAATTATGTAACTGTAATATTGTATGGCATTTTAGATTTATTGAAGATATTTGTCTCTACTTTCTAAATCAGTTTTTACCCATTGCCTGCATAAACCTTCTTACCTTCAGTCAGAAAGTAATCAACATTTGGATTAGGAAAGAAATGTGTTAATGGGCATCTTTTGTCCTAAGGTCTCCTTGTTTCTGCCTGCAACATGATTCTATAAATGTTATAAACAAACCTGGTGACTGTTGTATGACTAACATCTACATGGGATATACAAATTGTTTAATTCCTACTGAATCTTGACTTTAGCAAATCATTCTCAATCTATCTCATATGTCTCTCTCTCTCTCTCTCTCTCTTTTTTTTTTTTTTTGATTACTTGTTTTATTTTTTAAAACAATTAAATGTAAAACAAATATTTTGAAAGTTTAGGTCCTAGATTTTGAGGAAGGCTGAAAGGTGGTAATTGGGAAGCTGATATTGATACTAACACAGGGTGCCTTAATCAAGTACAAATGATTGATGGGAAGCTTTCATGTTAGCTTTTGGAGAACATGTAGTAGTCTTGTAAGTAGACTAAAGGCTATGCTGAAATATCAGAAAGCAGAAGACCATTTTGATGTCAGAATCATTTTTCAGTGATTTGGGCTATAAATGAGTCTGACTAACATCAATATCCCAGCACATGAGTAGTGCAATAGAAAGTAAATTAAATATATTTTTTTAGAGAATTAAAGTTATATCGGACTTAAAGACATTCATACACTCAAAACCTTGTGATAACACTTCCAGATCTTCCTACCATTGCCTCAGATTTGCATGGGATTAGTGTATCTTGAATGATTCTTAAAAATGTAACAGTTAGATATGCCAGACATCCTCATAATAATTTGTTTCAAATTTCATCACTGGCACCACACAAAAGCCCTAAGAAATAAGAAGGGCATTCATGAGGTGTTTTTTTTTAATAGAAATATTCTTTATTGTTCACCTTTATCATGTACTAAATCACAAAATATTCAGGTGGTAAAATAGTTACTTTGTGTCCATGGCACTAAGCATAGAGAATCCCACCCCTTATGGTTTGGTAGCTTTTTAAGACAATTGTAGGATTGGCCTTTTGTCTTGGCAATGTGTAGAGAGAGCCCTCTAATTGTATTACAGCATACATTATGTTTTTCCTCTCACCTTTACCTATAGCATTATAACCACTGTTTCTAACGTAATAGCCTGCTTTTAGGTCTTTAGTTACATCCATCATATTACTTAACACTAATTTTATTATTATTCCTATTCCTTTTTATCCGGTGCATGTAATGTATTCAGTGAAGTACAAATTGTCTACTCAGTCTAAAAAACACCTCATGCTTTTCAGATCTGCTTTCAATAAAATTTTCTGGAGAATATCTAGATGATAAACTTTTCCATTACTATAGATTTTTTTTTTTTTTTTTTTAGTATTTATTCAGTCATCATTTCACACTTTGGTGGCCATTTCTGCTCAAGTGGCCTGTGCAAAATTATATGTTTAAACATTTCTAACTTAAACCACTCAATCTTAACAAACTTCCCTTTATGGGTAATTACTTGGCAAACTAGATTTCATCTTCTTTTATTCCACCTTACTTCTTAAAATAAATCACTTTTAAAAATCCATTCTATTAATTTTATTTCTTTCATTGCCACCTTTTCAATTTCTTATTAATTTTTACTTTTCCTAAAATAATTACTGGTCAGATTTTATTGAATATCGCTCTTTTTTTTTTTTTTTTACTTTATCACATTAACATTTCTCAAACCAAGAACCCTTTCTGATCAAATTTTTCTTAATATTAAAGTAAGATTAGTTTTGTCTTACTAATCTTATCAGTCCTAGATAACACAATGATTTACTGTAATATTTTCAAACAATTAATTATATTCTTATAGAGTAGAATCAAGTATACTTATAAAAACAAACATAAATTTAAGCTACTACCCTAAGCCTTCTGAAGAAAAAAAAAAAAAAACAAGGTAATACCTGCCTTTTCCCATGTAAGAAGTAACAGTTAAATTTAGATTGAGAATAGTACTGCATAAATAGAAATTGTAGTGCAAAATTGTATGTAAAAAAATACCAAATAAGTGAAATAAGGGTCAATAGTTTTGGAAGTTCAAGAGTGGATTGAGTAATAATATAGATGAACTTATAGATAATGGATCTTTAAAGATATATTAGACACATGTACAATATTTTGGAACAAATATAAAGATGTGAAATTGATATCAAGAAGGATATAAACACTCTTTAATAATATATTCCTCAGTTTCACTGCTAGAGACAGAAAGTTAAACATTTTGATCACAGGTCTGAGCTAATGTGGTAATTCTTACAAATCTACGACTCAAAAAAATACACTATTTCCTTTTGTTCAGACAATATTCTGACTTTTTATTGAGAAATTGGTACTCTCCTGGGCATAAGGGACTAAAGAAAAGCATTTCTTCCTACTCCTGCATTGAATTAGAATGATCATGGCATTATTGCAGAAAACAATAATGAAATAATGACATCACATTTTATTCCTCTACTTAAGCTATTTTTTTTCCTGGCAAATTATTTGAATATGCACATCCTCACTTCACATAGTAATTCCGACTCCTAGGTTATTACAAGAGTGAGTAATAGTATTTTTCGTATGAATATACTTATCCTAAGATCTGGCACAAAGTTCAGCAAATGTTAATTGGATCTTATGCAAAATTTCACATCAAAGTTAGTACGGGAAATTTAGGGGGCATGTTACAAAAAATATGAATCATTATGTGTATATGAAATAATTTTAACTCAGAAAGTCATGAAACAATAAGATATTGAAAAGTGTTTTACAATAAAATTAACAAACCGATGAATAAATATCTGTCTACATAACATCTTACAAACTACTGTTCGCATGGAAAGGGCACAAAAGATACTGGGAATTACACAACAGTATAGCGAGTCAAAGTGAGTCAAAGTGAGGAACACCATGCAAATGTAGTCATTTCAACACCAGAAATTTGCAAAATTAATTGGACAAAGTATTTTGCCAGTGCTTTTTTTTTTTAATTTCTTTACATAAATACGGAAATACTACTATATAAATCTAGTGCACAAAATGTAGTATTTTTCATTTTTTTTAACTGAAGCTTTTGGAACACTAAAGCATGCATGGCACTATGCACAAGTTTTCTAAGGTTTCCTTAATCCCTTTGTGCCATTTTTTCCCCTGTGAGTTTTTTTTTTTTTCCCTGAATGTCTCTATCATCATGGTTAATAAGCGTAGCCTAGCACATATATCGAGGAGGAGAAATTCAATTCCAAATTACTTTAAGGTTCACCTTTGAATTTTACTTTGGTTGGTCAGAAGAGTCCCGTGACCTTTAAATTTGATGAAAAAAGGGAGTAGATATTAATCTCATTATTTTATTTTGAACTTCTCCCAAAGCAGGTGACTCTAGACCACATTTCTGCAAAATGACATTTGTAGTCCATGTAAGTTGATCATTGTTATACAGTGAAAGGTAGTATCTCAGATTTTACAACACCTGTCGTATTTTGTATCTAATATTCTCAATTCTCAATCACTGTACTACTTCAGAGATAGCAGTATTTTGGACAGTTTAATTATATGTCTTGTATCTATGCTTACATATAAAAACTGTTCCTTTTAGAGATTATTTTTTATCCCCTTTATATTTGCCAACCTGATTTTGATATTCTGAAAATGTTTACTATTCTTCCTAGTAATATCTGTTCTGCTATTGCCTTTACATAAAGGCATTCCCTTGTGATACAGAATATTACAATTGAAACAGAGTATATTATAACTATACAATAATTTCACAAATTTTTAAAGGACACAGTAACTACTAAGTCCTCTAAACACTACTTTTTAACTAACTGCATATTTTATATAGTAACATTCAGATGAAAATTAGTTATCAAAATCAAAAACTTACTCAGCTTTCTAATACTATGTAAAGAACTTTTACCAATATAATTTAATCTTCTGAATAATCATGCTGGGCATGCATATTATTATTCTCACCCAAAAATTGTTTTAAAAGATCAAATAATATTTGATATAAGGACAAAGTCTATGGGACTATAGCAATAAGTTGTCTCAAATATTTCTTGAAGTGTGATTTGTGAATTACTTGCATCAGAATCACTTCGTCAAAGTAAAGATTTCTGGTCCAAACTCCAAGCTACTTAATGAAAATCCCTGATATAGGGGACTCTAGAATTTCAATTTTAGCAATTTTTTTTTCAGTTTGCTAACCATACTAATATAGTACATAATGAAATATCACAAAATATATTAGAATTCAGACTATTTTATACATATAGCTATAATGTAAGTGGAAGAATAAGATTACGAAAACAATGCAGCAGTAAATAATCTTCTTTTTAATGTCAATAGCCTTAGAGAGAAGGGAAGAAGTCAAAACTGTAAAATCTATAACACTTTACCAGGCAGCTATTGACTTCAAGAAACTGCTAGGAGCCATAAAAAAGAATGAAATCTTTCCATTTGCAATAACATAGATAGAGCTAGAGAGTATAATGCTAAGTTAAATACGTCAATCAGAGAAAGACAGATACCATATGATCTCACTCATGTGTGGAATTTAAGAAACAAAACAGATGAGCAAAGAAAAAATTAGAGAGAAGCCAAGAAACAGACTCTTACCTATAGAGAACAAATGGTTACCGCAGGGGAGGTGGACAGGAGGGTGGGAGAAACAGAAGATGGAGATTTAATAGTACATTTATCATGATGAAAAAAAATGTATAAAAAACCTGCCAGAAGCAATATCTTTATATGATGATGTGAAAAAAGAAAGATAAAAGATAGTTTAGATAAATAAGTCTCTCTCTACCTCTTTCTCTCTCTTTCTATGTTCCAACAATACTTAGTTAAAATTCACCAGTGTTAAAAATGTTAAATAATTCAGACTGCCATAGTGGTAAACACATAAGAAAAAGAAGGGGATTTTTATTGTCCTAAGGTTAAGGATAGTAGAAAACAACCTATAGAATAAGTGTAAAAGGAATGACACAGAAGTGTTTGTGCTGGTAAGGAATAAAGAAAAGGCAGGTAGTCATCTGTGGGGCTCAGTCAGTTAAGCATCAAATTCTTGGTTTCTGTTCAGGTCCTGATCTCATGGCTCATGAGATTGAGCCTTGTGTTGGGCTCTGCACTCAACAGGAATCTGCTTGGATATTCTTTCCTTCTGCCCCTCTCCCTCCCTCCCTAAAATAAATAAATAGGGGATCCCTGGGTGGATCAGCAGTTTAGCGCCTGCCTTGGGCTCAGGGTGTGACCCCGGGGTCCTGGGATTGAGTCCCACACTGGGCTCCCTGCATGGAGCCTGCTTCTCCCTCTGCCTGTGTCTCTGCCTGTCTCTCTGTGTCTCTCATGAATAAATAAATAAAATATTTTAAATAAATAAATAAACTTTAAAAAACATTTAAAAAAATATTTTAAATCTTGGGAGGTACACGAAGGACTTCCTTGAAGACAATTATCTGAAGATAACTAGTAGGTAGCAGTGGATTACAACAGTACAGATTAAAGGTGACTGGGGCATGGACTGTGGATTTTACTTGAGGAATAATGAAAAAGAGATGCCAGAAATATCATAGTCAGCACAGTAATGCAAATGATTCAGTGAGGAATTGGACAAGAAATTTTGATGATCCTCAGATATTCCGATTCCTAAATGTTCTGCCCTTAATAGCTTTGATCATTGTAGTCTATTCAGAGTATAAAAATTTATGAATTTCTTTAAAGATGGTAAAAGTCCTTGGTCTTAAATCAACCACTGGAAGAAGAGCTCGTGGAGCAGCAAATTCCTTAAGTAGTCATTTTGTAAGGTAGGCAACAAGAATAATGACTTCTATTTGATTTAGTATCTCAAAAGAGATAATTTTTTAAAAATGTAACAAATGTTGAACAGTAGAATACATTTTATCTTTGGCCATAAAACATTGTTTTATAAGGAGTATAGGGAAAATTGCAAGGTGATCATCAGCTTATTAAGATGTATAACTGTTAAAATTAATTATTTCTCCAGCACCGTCTTTGAGAGTTTTTTCCAGTATGTAATAAGTAAAATATTCCTTGAAGATTAGGAATTTAAAAGTGGTTCCACAATTTAAAAGAGAAGAGATTTATTACCATTAGTAGGTGATTTCTTTTATCCATCATAAATACTGGGTTCCAAGCTCTGGATAAAATAGATAATTAGTACAGTTCAGAAACACCACCTGTCTTACCTAAATAATTCCAGAGTTTGGAATTAAGAATAACACTATCCTTACTTGTTTGCTTAAAAATCTCTTTTTATTCTTCTGGGGTTCTAAAGCCATATATTTCATCACTTCCTAAAGTAATTAAAATATGTGATGTTCGTGTCCAAACACGATCTGGTAATTTAGCATTTAATCCTCCTATTTTGAGCAATTTCACTTTTTGACTTCTAAGCATCTCAGTGTAATGATGAGCCCAGAGGTTCTTATCTCTAGTAATAACATAACAAAATGTATCTCAGGTCTTTCTTCTTATTTAATATGAACCCTGATTTAGGTTTCTTTTTATTTGGTTATCAAAGAAGGTAATGTAAAGAGCCAATCTTTATATTTTAATCAGTAATTCAATATGCCTGCACAAAAATAACCTTGAATACATAAGCTATATAATAAAATTATTAAGCAATCAGTATTGGTCTTTTTTCCATTAGTATGTAAAACTTCCTCAGGAAGATTTGACAAATGTAAAGCTATGTAAAACAGAAAGAATTTTGCAATGATCAGAATTCACTCCAACAACATTTTACAAAATCATCCTAAACACATTATTTTGAATTATCTGTGGACTGTGTCAAGAATTACAAACTGTAAAGAATTGGAACACTTTTGTAGATCGATCATCTGTAAAACCACAGGTGAGGAAAAGAAATGACTTTTAAAAATCAATGATTTTATCCATTGTTCACTTTATTATAATTTTGTAAAAATGTGCTCA
Source organism: Vulpes vulpes (assembly GCF_048418805.1). Taxonomy (NCBI): domain Eukaryota; kingdom Metazoa; phylum Chordata; class Mammalia; order Carnivora; family Canidae; genus Vulpes; species Vulpes vulpes. The sequence goes on along the minus strand of NC_132784.1, from coordinate 22,664,030 downwards.
TTCCATTACCTTACTTCAGGAATGTAGACAGAGTCATTGACCTGGCCTTAAAATTTATTTACTTTAATGATTTATTGCATTATGGTATATAGTAAATGTGTATAGGAAATAGATACATAAACTTGTTATAAAAAATCTAAACAAAAAGGTAAGATGATGCATGAATGATGACCTAATAATAATATATTAATATTCATTTAAACCATAATCCATACTCATACTTTTACAATATCATTATTAATCAAATAACTATATTCTTGAATTATAACATTATTGTCAATTATGCTGACATTAATATATGCTTTAATGAAACAAATTTTTGTTTTCATGATTTGAAGTTTTCAGTCATGATGATTTTATGAGCTTTCACCCATGTTTTAGGAGAGCCAACGCTGTACTCACAGATATCCCAGATAATTCACATGGCATCATCGAAGCCTTGTTCCAAGCACAGCTTCAGCTATCTGAATTGACTATGACATTATTGGCAGAAACCTTGAAATTGCAGTTATTTAGTTTGGCCACCATGCCCAGAGAGATCTACTTGAAATGGTTCTGGAAGCTGTTCTTTCATTGTGTGCAACTATTCTTAATATGGTGACATTTGACAGTCATTTTAAATAAGAATTGAAGCCAATTAAGCGGTCTCTCTGTGGATTTCCTCTGACAGATGCACAGAGGCATCTTGGGCTAGCCAATAGGCATTATTGAAATGTAGCTAAAACCATTCCAGCATTTATTTTGATGCATCCAGCTAATTATATGGCTGTGATTTATGTTTAAGTAAAGGACTTTAACCAGATCTATTATTTTCACCCTCTGTGAGACTTTTCATCATAGTGTCATGGTACCTATATGGGGAAGACTGCTTCTTCCACTAAAAACTTGGGCACGTTTTCTTGATTCCATAGAGACAGAAGTCTGATTTTAAATGGGAACGGACTGCATTTCCCTATGCATGATTAGAAGAGTAAAAATTCCGCAGTTTGAACTGAGACAGATGACCATTTGCTGTTGGGTTTTAATTAAACTTTGGACATAGAGCAGGCCAGGGGGAAAAAAAGTCCCAGAAACTTAAAGATTGATCTGCTTGACAGGCCAACTCAGTTTTTATTGTGGCTACTTGCAATTTTCAGTACTTCTTAAATTGATTCCTAATTCTTAATTAAGATTTCAGTTTTGCTATAAAATATACTAAATTTAAGTTTTAACATAGGATAAAGAAAAATGACTGTAAACCTAAATTTTAAAAAAAAATTTTCAACAAATGACGTCCAGTTGAAACTACCCTCCACATACCGGCAATATACAGGACATTAGCAGAACTCTATACCTAATATTTATGAATCAGTGATGGCTGGCCCTTCATTTCATTTGGTTAAAGTTATTATATTAGCAGATTTGTGAGTTTTATTATAAACCAATTTTTCTTCTTTATTTTTTTAATTTTTCTAGATGTTCCACCAACTGGTCAGGCACACAGTGTGAGAGACCAGCCCCAAAGAGCAGCAAGTCTGATCATATTAACACAAGTAAGTTCTTCAGGTTAATATATTGGGTGGTGGGTGTTCCATATGGTGCAGGAATTGTATTGTATGCCATGACTGGGGGACTTAAATCTTGGAAAGTGTCCTTCACGGAATTCTGCAGGAGATGCATTGCAATCCAGTTGTTTTTGGAAAGATGAAGCACTGAGCTCACCTGGTGACAGGTTCTAGCATTTATGTGCTCTTTCAGACAGCAAACTTGGGCAGTTTTCAGAATGCACATTGTCAAACCTAGCATAACCTTTTCTGGAGAAATGTCCATCAGCTACCAAGGCTGCAAATAGCACAATGGATATGAAAATGCTCCAGGAAAAAAAGTAATTCCATGTTTTAATTAGACCAAAGTGTATTTTCTTGGATTGCATTTCAGTATGTCGTTATAAAGCAATCTTGACTGGTAGACTTAAGGAAAAATATATTAACAAGCAATAAGAATCGTGGTTGATTTATTGCTTCTTTGTCTTCAAAGTATTGGTTTTGAACTGTATTAAAATATAGCTCAGCATTTTACAAATTGCTTTCTGCAGCTGTAGTCTCAGGACTACATCTGGATTTGAAAGTCCATCTACATCATCATTGTGTGTGTCTGTTGTGTATATTTTTAACAACTTTAAACAATTTTATAAAGATTTTCAAAATGAAAGTCAAAAATAAAGTTTCCCAATTCACACATATTGTCATGCATTTTATTATGAGAGGAGAACTTTTGAAATATGTAATATCTAGTAAGTGGGTAAATATATTCTTGAAGAAGAAAAGTAACTTCACTGATGGACAAATGCTTGCCTTACCAGTTTTCCTCTGGTGGGAAAATAAAAAAGTTTCATGAAAACAAAAAAACGTATCATGGAGTTTGTGAAAAAGGAAAGACTGTCAAAGTGAAAAGAATGCCATTTTTGTACCCTACACGCAGGGTCCCAGTGTCCTATTCTTTCTTCCCAGGATCTAGAGCTCATACACATGTTGCCAATAATAGTTCTGGAGGCACACTCATTTACATATGATTTTCCAGTTACAAAACTCAACAATAATTAAGAACATTGGGGTTTTTTTTTTTAGATATTTATTTATTTATTTATTTATTTATTTATTTATTTATTTATTCATAACAGACAGAGACAGACAGACAGACACAGGCAGAGGGAGAAGCAGGCTCTGTGCAGGGAGCTCCACGGGGGACTCCATCTCCAGTCTCCAGGATCACACCCCTGGCTGAAGGTGGCGCTAAACCGCTGGGCCACCGGGGCTGCCCAACAGCACTGTTTTTAAATGAAAAATGCATTTCAAATGCATTTGAACCTATGGAACACACTGAATTTATAAGCTGAGAATTATGAAGACAAGTTATATGTTAGGCTTTTATTTCCGGCAATCTCTCAATTATCTAAGATGACTGAAATACATAGCCTTTTAAAGAGTCGAAAACAATTTTAAATATTGATAAACTCTGAAAGGAAAGAAGGATATAAAGTAGCACATCCATTCAATTTTCAAATTTTACATAAGTTCCATCCACAAAGGAAAGTTTGGTGTTTGGAAATGGTTTGCAGGAGGGGAACACCAGATGTTTTTATTGGAAGGTGAAGTCTCCAATTATTTGCAGGGGCAAAAAGCTCCCTTACAAGGCAGAAGTCTCTAATCACATACAGCAGTTCTAAAACAGAGACTGTATCAGACAGAAAGAGTAGCAAGTATTTGTAATCCTTTATCAAAGACTCTAATGTCCTTCCTTCCATCACTGATTTAAAGTCATTAAATTTAATAGAAGTATCAATGCACATTGAAAGGGCTATTAGCTATGTAAATGTCAGATTTTCTTAAATTTGAGCAAAGTTGACCACATAATGACACCATTAAAAGGTACTTATCATCAGACATTTATGCTTACAGAAACTTGCCTCAATAACTTTGAAAGAAGGGGGAAAAAACTAGTTAAACTGATCCTACGTAAGATAAAGCCCAATAGTTTTAAATGGTTGTCAGATGTTCCCCAAACTTGGGGAAAAATCATCTGCCCGATAAGATAGGTAGACACTTTAGCAGTGTGTTTTCAGATCTGCGTTTCCACTAACAGTGAAGCATTCCATAACTGAACCCTGGAATAATAAAGAATACACTGCTTCTGTTGGCCTGACTGCTGTCAGCCTGCACGGAGATTTACCTTTCTAATTGATGCACAGCTTCTTAATCCTCTCTGAGCACTCATACTGATGTTTTCTGGCCTTTGTTGTTTTAAGTATCTAAAAAAATCAGCCTGTGGAATTAAGTGGATCTATTAGCCTAGCATGTTCTGCTGAGGTTCCACTTAAAAGAAGCTAGTCTGACTCTTCTGAAGTTTTTGAAGAGTTTTAAATTAAATATGATAAAATATTCCTTGGGCACTTCTATTTAAATTTTACCTCAAGTTTTAAGGGAGTGGATGCTCAATTTTTGAATTATGCTATTCGTATTTGTTAAAATAAAAGAGGATAAAAATATACTCAGCATTTGTGAGGCAGTAATATTGAGATGCTCTATTTTCGTGCAGTGACAACAGAGATGTGGTATCTGTTACGGAGTTGTGTTTCCTCTTTTCCTATTTTGCCCTTATCTCTTTTATACCATCTTGTTTTAAAATAGAAAAAATGACTAATTATGTGCACCAAGGAACCAACAATTTGCAGATATAGAGAGATAACTGAAACATGCAACAAAATAATGCTTTGTCCTAATTCTTCCAAATCAAATATTTATTAAGCCTCAACAAAGTGTCAAGTACTGAATGAGATCCCAGAGAAAAGTGAGTGAGTGAGACAGACAGTGCCTCTTCAATGAAGCTGACGTTCTAGAAGGGTAAACAGAAATAAAACAAGCAAGGAAACAAATGAGTAAGCACGGAGATTTATGAAATAATTGTAAGTTTTGATTGGTTTTGTTAAGGAAGCAAAAATAAAAGCAAAAAATAGAGAACGGCAGAGGAGATCTGAGGTCAGGAGTGATTTCTCTGAAGTGATGATATAGAAGCTGAGATTTGAAGGATTAGAAAGAGAAGAAGCTGAGGGTATTTCAAACACAAGAGACAGACAGCAGGTATGGAAACCCTGGAACAAGAAAGAGAGATGCTCAAGGGACTTAAAGACCAGTGTGCTGGGATCAAGGGGATGAGAGAGAGTGATACAAAGTGAGGATATTTTCTTTATAATTTTTGTTTATCATAATGCTCAAAAGAAAACATCCTAATCACAAAAACATATCTACATTCACATTTATACATGTATGTGAACATGAATTTAAGAGCAGAATATGTAGCAACATGTCAAAAGAGATTAATTGTAATGGCATATTTAATGCTTATATTTTTCCACTATAAATTCAACCAATAAACAAAGGTTGAGATTGTCTCGCTCTGACTTCCATGATACTGAATTATTCTGGTTCTCTTCTTACCTCTTGAAGCAACTCTCTTCTTTGTGAGATACATTTTCCCTGTCTCTTCTTGAACAACTCATTCGTCACTTACTCTTCATGTTGGTCCATAATTCTTGACCTCACTTACCAAATTTATGTCAATTACCCCTAAATTTCTATTATCAATCCTGGTTTGTCTCCTGAGTTTGAGACATAGGTCCCACTGCACAATTTCTATATCCATGCCCATGGCAATATCTATATCATTCAGTATTCCATGGAAATCTTAAGTTCAACATATCCCCAAATGATCTCACCTCCTTCCCCCACTCAAGCGCAGTGCTATGGCAATAATATGTTTTTAATTATGTAATAAACATGTATGTCGCACTTTCTATATAATAGACAATCCTATTTACATTACTATGAGGTGGTATTAATGATGACATTCATTTTATGGATGAGTGAACTGAGACAGAGATAACTAATTTGCCCAAGTATAGTTGTTAGAAAGCTGAGATTTGGACAAAGATAGTCTGGCTCCACCGTTTATTATCTCAACTGCTGTGCTATCCTGCCTCTCCCAGAGAAAGGGTCTCTGCAACCTAACAATCTGTATAAAGAAAGATTTGTATTTTAAGTGACAAGGTTATCGAGATGTCGAGATACCCTGTCTATCTTCAATAAGTACTGAATGTGCTTTTTAAAAAATCAGCTTAGAACAATCCACCAATAAGTTACAGCTAAAAAAAAAATAACCTGCAGTAAACTTTGATTGATATATGTTACAATATATTTGCTGCTATATATTCTACTTATTTTGAAAAAAAATCTGTCTTCTAATTCTAAAGATATATGTTGTTGCCAATTATTTTCCTTGATATAAAAATTTTATAAAACCCAATTTTAAAAACTTGCCCAACTGCCACCCTGCATTATTTATTGGCTACACTAAGCATTATTACGGTTGTGTTTTTTTTTTATATAAACATATTAGAATTCTAGGTTCTAAAAGGGCTACAGTGTAAGGAGTTGGAACTGTCATCACAAATGGGACAAAGAAAAAGAAAGATATAGGTAAATTTTTTAGTATGTATATATAACAGCATTTCTACCTTAAATAGGAATAGAGGAAACTACATAGAATAAGTAAAATATATTTTTAAATAGTGTACAATTGGCAGTGATGGGAAAGTAACTTTGTATACCCTAAGACCAGAATTGGTAAGTATTTTATATCTACCAATTTACCACAAATTATAAGGGAAAAATATAAATAATAAAGTAAGAATATTTATAAAGTCATGATCAGTCAGTTGAAGTCATAGTTTATGAAGATACCAAGCTGTTCACTGGTATTTAAAAATTTGTGAATAAATGTTAATTACTATCCAAGGTGCCAGATTCTCTGCTTTCATTAATTACTAATAAATTACACATTCATATAAAGTTCACTTTCCCAAAACCTAGAAGGTAATATAATATCAAACACATGAAGTTGTTGTATAGTTTTGGTAAGAACATGAAATAATAAAATTAGTTTTAGGGACCCCTGGGTGGCTCAGCAGTTGAACGTTGCATTTGGCTCAGGTCATGATCCTGGGGTCCTGAGATCGAGTCCCACATCGGGCTCCCTGCATGGAGCCTGCTTCTCCCTCTGCCTATGTCTCTGCCTCTCTCTCTCTCTCTCTCTCTCTCTCATGAATAAATAAATAAAATCCTTAAAAATAAATAAAATAAAATGAGTTTTACATTTTAGGAACTGACTAAATAAAGCAAGTCATTTTTTTTTCTTGCATGGAAGGGTTAGTTATTTTACTTTTTTTTAAAGAAAGGAAGATTATCTTATATGTGAGATTTCCTTAATAAAGACTTTTTGGTATTTTGGTAAGCAATCTCCAGTATGGACTATGTCATACTGATATCTTCTGTCTAGAGCTATCAAAACTGATCTATGTTACTGTTTTATAGACCTTATGCAGCTGTTTATTGTGCTAAATATTAACAATTTTTCTACCATATTATTTTTACATGTATGTGTATTTGTAGAGGAAATTCATATATTTCATAATTCCTAACATTTCATTCTTGAGGCATTCCAGATCCCCACAAAAAATTTCAATTTCTTTTGGGACTCATTTGTTTTAATTTTAAGCGGACTCAAATGAATCAACCAGATGTTTATTCTAAATAGACAAAGCTTTTTTCTCACAGGCTCTAGATATTTGTCTGTTGGAAAAATTAACATTACACTGTTGATCAAGCTACTTAATACTCTCCTGTTATTAAGAAACCCTCACATTCAGTTTTCTTCCTGCATAAATGACACAACGGTAGGTGTTTTCCTGTGGATCACGTTAGCAGCAAAGGGGCATTGTCTCCTTCCTCTGGGAAGACAGAGATAGTTGCTCTTGTTACCAAGGCAGAAGCAGAGGTTCTCCCCTATGCTCAGATGCATAAAAACTAGACCCAGTTTTTCTGACCACTCTTGGAGATCTATTTCACAGATCATTTATTCCATTTTGAAGATAGGTGATTATAGCCTAAGATAATTTTTATAAATACATGAAAAATGTGAAAATGGACATTTACAACATAAGGCCAAATCCTCAGATTTATTTTGCTGACATTATTCTGGAACTGGAATTTAAGAAAGAGAATCCCCCTTGCCTCCCCACACCCCATTCTAATAGCCCTGTATTATAGATCTCCCTGTCTCTGTTTTATTGGTGAGAAGCAGAAGCCCTCAGTTTTAAATAACCTATCCAAGGACTCACTCTAAGGAAGATGTGAAACTGATATTAGGCCTATGTATATCAGTATCCAACACTGATGTCCTAATTGGCGAGGCTGCAATCTGACTTGCCGCGTGTACTCCTTGAAAGTAAATGTGTGTAGTGAGAATCACACTCAGACTGACAAATCAGTATTTCTAACCTCAAGAGATTTAACTGCAACATATTAATGAAAGATATCTAAAGAAACATTTCCAGCAGATCAAGATACTTAGTTCTAAGCCCTATATTCTGGGAGTTACCAATTTTAAAGAACTTTTGTGCAATTCAAAATGAAGTTTTTATAAAGTAATTGAAAGTGGTAATACAATAACACTTTCTGTATAAAAGTATATATTTTATGTGATTTATTCCTACTAAATGAAGTGCAATACTGCCTCATTAAAGACTCTTGTTCCCAGAGCCTTTAAGTGACTAAGGAACACCACTGTAGCGATCTTAAGCCCCGCCTCCACCCCTCACAGTTTATTTGAATACTAAATTGTGCCTCTTAATTTTTTGTAATGCAATAAAATCAGTATCTAGATGGTTTTTAAATGTATTCTTTGAAAATTGTTTTATGTAAAATAAATGTTACTGAATTATAAAAAAAAAAAATCTTAATAGGAGAGTGATTTTTCAGTAACATGGATATGAACTAAGAATATAGATGTTTGGCCTGAGCTTTCTTTTCATGATATCAGTGGTCAAATCATTTGATATAATATTCAGTTATATCAGATTTTAATTCATTTTATTTATGTGTTCACCTATTCATTTATTTATTTTTCAGGAAGCATTGCCATCATTGTGCCTCTAGTCCTCCTGGTGACTTTGATTACCACCTTAGTAATTGGTTTAGTGCTTTGTAAAAGAAAAAGAAGGTAAGATTCCATGGTTTAGACAGTCAGTAAATAAATTACACATATAGTTACAGATATGTAGTGACTTTCCCCTTTAATTTTTAAAATTCTTAACAACATGATTTAGTTATTCCAAGTGCAAAATATTGTTTTCAAACCATTTTATCCTTCTGTTTCATTTTAAAGTGAGTATAATTTAGACAGTTTTCCCTTGTTATGTTAATAGAATGGCTCTATTTATATATTCTAACAAAACTAACAAGAGGACATGTTAATTAAAATTTCAGTTGAATTTTACAGCTGTGGTAATTTTTCCATGAAACAGCAAGAATCTCCGAAGTGCATCCTATTATCGTAATGTGTAAGATTAGTGATGTCAATACAATGATGCTGAATATGTCTTTTATATCACATGTGTGCATTTCATTCAGAAATTCTGCATTGGTATAGTTTATAAATTCCTCAAAGTGTAATTTTTCAATTTATGTGAATATGCAGTTATAAAGATCTGGAAGGTATATGTAGTCTATAAGGTTATTATCTAGAACCAAGTGTTTGTGAGAGTTTTGTTTTTTTTTTAAACAGATGACTTGGGGATTGAAATTTTATTTCAAAGATTCTTTATCACTACTTTTAGTCATGATTTTCAGAAATCATAGGTCAAAGTGAATTTAAAAAATAATGAATTAGGGGATCCCTGGGTGGCGCAGCGGTTTGGCGCCTGCCTTTGGCCCAGGGCGCGATCCTGGAGACCCGGGATCGAATCCCACATCAGGCTCCTGGTGCATGGAGCCTGCTTCTCCCTCTGCCTGTGTCTCTGCCTCTCTCTCTCTCTCTCTCTCTCTCTCTGTGACTATCATAAATAAATAAAAAAATTAAAAAAAAATAATGAATTAGTGAATATTCAGTTTCAATTAATGTATTAATTATTTAATAGGAATATGTTCCAAGTGCATTTTTTGCAGTTAAATCTAAATAATTCGAGGAAATAACTTACCACATTAAGACCCTTTTTGTTCTATGGCTTGATAAATATCGTTTATTTTGAATGCACTTTATTTATGAACTCTCTATGAGTTATATTGTTAGTAAATCTACAAATAAAATGGCTTTATGTATCATGATTTTAATATTGAGACAGTTTACACTTACATTAATGTTCATATATTCTAGGACAAAAACTATTAGAAGACAGCCTATTATCAATGGAGGAATCAATGTAGAAATTGGCAATCCATCTTATAACATGTATGAGGTGGATCATGATCACAACGATGGAGGTCTTTTAGATCCTGGGTTTATGGTAGATGCAACAAAGGTAATATGTTTTAAGATGATGAAGAGTAAGCATTAACATCCCTGAGTCATTTATCTGTAAGACAGTCCTGAATTTTAATATTTCCTTTATCTCATGTTATATTAAATAACTTAAGGATGCATTGAATGTTACAGTCTCTTTTAAAGAAAAAATAAAATTATGGACCTGAAGCATGAAGTTAAGATAACATATTTTAGAATATATGCATTTATTCATTCATTTAGTTTATAAATGTGTATAGTTTATTTAAAATGTCTTACCCAAATGTATTGACATGCTAAAATATCTAAATATACAGCCTAGTATAAAAATACTGTCTTATTTTTTAATAATATAAAGAGTGCAGTACTTCATTGCCAAAGTAAGTATTTTATTTCCAGTAGTGTTTTGTTTCACTGATTCAACTAAGCTGTGCCCTTGGATTTGTTTGTAATCAAATTACTTTTGGAAAATATTTTTTTCTGCCATGATAGCCTTCTTATTGATTTGAGTCATGTCATTGATACACAAAGCCGAAAAATCTGACTTTTTTTGGTAAATTTTCTGTTCTTATTATATGCTCAGATGAGCAGCTTTAAAGAGAAATAGATAAATAATACAATTATCCATATAAAGTAAACTTGCAAAGATCCACTACACTGTATTATCTTCATATTTTACATGATAATTATAGAATATTTTATTGTGAATTAAGAACATTTGTTTCCTATTATGGAATTGATTTTTCTTAGCGTATTCATTCATTTATTAAATGGTTAATTTATTTTCTCATATATTAAAGGTCTTTTGCCCTAAATCCACATTTACATTGTAAATAATCACAGTGACTGATCTATCTCCAAATGGGTTCAACTTATAGCAAAAGCTGCTCCCAAAGATGTTGAATTGAATAGGGTCCCATACATTTAGGCTAGTTCTGAATCCATAGTGAGACTGAAATTGATGGTCAAATATTTATTTCTCCAAAAAGGAATCAATTGTTACTGTATGTATAAATCTTTACACTATAAAAAGATATTATAGTATTTTTTTTCCTAATTAGAAGTAAATTTGTATTTACTATTAATTATTAATTAACTCTTATATTTGAAATTGTTCATGAAATAAATCTGGAACCCTAAGTTTTGCTGTTTTCCACTTGAAAGTGAAAGACTATACATATGGTACACATTGTTATTTGACAATTTATCTATGAAGAAGAAAGACATATTAAATAATAGACTTTTCTTATTCTTTGAATTTTTCTTAGGAAAAAGTACAGTGTATATAAGTAGTATATGAACTGATGAGGACATACTTTATATACTTTTCAGAAAGAGAGTTCTCATTTTTTCCCCATCATTTTTATTTCTAGTGATAGAATTAAGCCAATTTTAGATACTTAAAGAAAATAGCTTTTTAGTACTCCATTTAAATTTTTTTCTATTTACTCAAGGAAGATTAAACTATGCTTCAGTGCCCCCCAGATATACTTTTAATGTACTTTGCACATGACATTCAATAGATATTTATTTACCAATTTGCTGACTGATTGACCAAAATTACATTAATGTGACTTAGATGGCTGAGTCTAGCTAGCTCTGATTTTTGAAATGTAAATATGAATTGTTGCCTAAGAAGTAACTACAAAAAAACACAATTAGTCCTAATAGGTATAAGCACTTTTGGAAAGCAGGAGGCTACACTGAAGCAACCTTAATGATCAAATATTTTTCATACAGTATCTGCTGAGTCATGATGGTTTGATATAGTCATGATGTGATCAAATAAAAACTGTATTACACATAAAAATGATTTTATAGAGCATTTTCATTATTTTCAAAATGGATAAATGTATACTTCAATCATACCTTTTAATCAAAATAATTGAAATAGTAAATACGGTTAATAAAAAAGATTTGACTATGGAGATAATCACAGAATAGTTTGAAGATCACAAAAAAGAGAAATTAGTGTTTACTGGTTTTATCTCCAAATTCATCTCAAACCTTAGATTATTTTCAATATTTTTTCAAAGAGATCTTTGTGGGGGAAATGCAGAGGCAGTATTGACCTGAGTTTATATTTAAAATCTTTTTCTGAGACCCTTGCCCTTATCTCAAACTTTGTGACTATTCATTGTTAAGAATTGACAGCTTTTTTTTTCAATTCGCCTTTAATTTACTTCAAATTTGAACATGATTTTTATGCTTTTCAACTTCTTATCTATTTTTCCCCCTTTTGGATTGCTATCCCAAATATGAGTGTACCTGACTGACTAATTCTGCTCTTAGACCCAAGAAAATCTAAAGTCAATGTTCTTGCATGGAGTCTTAGTAAACCATTTTAATTAGTAATTCATCTGGAGAGTCAGATTTCAAAAATACAGAATTTTTTTAAGTGCCAGATTTTTATTTGTTTAAAATACAGAATGGTGATGAATCTTTAATTGGAAGCAGCCAGATATTTGAGTGTTCAGAATATGCTACTGTCAGAACTTTTCAAAGTGACAAACCTTAAGTGGGGGAGGCTTGTGTATTTTTCACAGAGCAGTTAGCAAAGATGATTTCTTTGGGAAAGATGAAGTTAAATAAATAGAAATGTATGGAGATTACTTGAGGCATGGCATGTCTATCAGGAAGATGTACATACTAAAACTGTCTACTTATGAAGCACAGATCCAATATTAACAGTTTTTTTCTTAGTCTATTAAAGTTACTATGAATACAATATGCCCGAGGGCTAATGAGCATCTTTATGCTGTTCTTATGACTTACTATGAGTTTATGTCAATGAAAATCGTTCCATGATATTATGGAAACTAAAACTCTCTGTTTACATACAGGCCAGGTATATAGGGGGAGGGTCCAGTGCTTTCAAGCTTCCACACACAGCGCCGCCCATCTACCTAAACTCTGATTTGAAAGGACCACTAACTGCTGGGGTGAGAGAAGAAAATTCATTATTCCATATCCATTCCATCACAGAAACCCTCGCAATGAAAGATGATGGCTAGACTTAGATAGGGCCTGTCTTTAATTGAGTTTTTAATTAACAAGAGATTTCAAAACAGCATTAAAATCAGAGGCTTATGTTAGACGTCCTGCTTATGCAAGACTACATATAAAACATGTTATCATTTTAGACAAGCTATTAAGTAGAAATATCTCTTCTGCTGATTTTGAAAATGTCATAGCACTTTAACAATAAAAAAATGAATATTTGCTATTTTTGGAATTCTCTAGCCAGAAATTTAAACTGATTAATTTAAGCTTAAATTCATGTTTGGTTTGATTCACTTCCAATTAATGTTGTGTTTAGTATATGTAAGTTTGATGTTCACTTAAATAAAAATATACTACAAAATATGCCATCATATTGAGAAATTAGAAGTGGTCTAATAAAAGCCACTCTTATTTATTTTATTTTTTTAATTAAGTGACTAGATTCTAGAGGAAAATACTCTGTCTTAGGTTACATAGTTCATGGTAGATGGAAGAGGTCTAAAAATAAGGGTATAAAGATTCACAGGAATGAGTATGTTCTCCCCTAAACATCTCTCCCATCAGCTGTTTTCATTCTCATTTTTTATCATGTTTGTCTCATTTGCATGGCTCAAAGATTATATGTTTCTTTGTCGGAACTAAGATTTAGTGTTCTGTTGATGAGAAGACAAAACAAAATTAAACAAAAATTAGGCAGTAATTTCTTGGGTTAAGTTGCAGTTAATAAAAAACAATGAATGCTGCATGTTTTTCAACTGAAATAGATCACTTTTACATGTATCAGTTCTACTTCAAAGTGCTCTAAGTATGAAAATTAAGATGACTGTGAATATCACAATTCCTTGGAAGAGTCCAAAAGTATTTCCAATGATAATTACGTATGAGTTGTTTGAAGCAAAAATATTGTCTATTTTAAAGTCTATTCCACCAATATATTTTACTATTATTTTCTTTGTTTTCCTGATTTTAACTTCATATTGAAAAAATTCTAAGCCTCAAGCAATTTAGATAATTTTCTGTAAACACATCTTTCCTGCCACTGCAACAGCAATAAGGGACAAATGTACGGACTGGAAATAAGATGATTTAGTTTAATGTTTTATTCTTTTAAATAAAGTCTCAGTGAATATTGTCTTCACAAAGATATCCTCCGGCTTTTACTATTATGTCAAAGTTCCACTTAGATTCACAAGTTACCTGAAAAATGTACAATTATGTTTTTATCTAATACCTCACAAAAGTCAACTGAAGTCTGTAAACAATTTAAATTACATTTATAAGCTACTATTTAGAAAATTAAATGTATTGCATATAAATGTTGTTAACATTAAAAAGACATCCTAGAAAATAACCAATGTGATCAAAACTGATGAGAAAAATTTTATTTCTTTTCCTCCTTCAGCCAACAAATTACTCCAATCCAGTGTATGCAAAACTGTATATGGATGGGCAAAACTGTCGAAACTCCTTAGGAAGTGTTGATGAAAGGAAAGAACTGCTTCCAAAGAAAATAGAAATTGGGATAAGAGAGACGGTGGCATAATCAGCGATACCTTTTATATGCTGTATAAATGTATAAAATATAAGGATTACTTTTGTATGTTCCAACAGTATTATACTTGTTTTGGCATCAGCATTACCTCTTTCTTTATCTTACTCCTGGTTAATTGTTATCTGAGTTTTCTGGGTTTTATTTTTTGCTGATGACTATTGATTGACCATTTGTATGGTATTTTTATGAAAAAGAACTGCACTACAATACAATTTACAACAATGCTGCTGATATGACTCACCTTTGAATTTGTTAAAATTACAAACAACATATTCCTTTGTAGTGTGAATATGAGCAATCTATTTTATATGAACTTTTTTGGTTCTACTTAATCAACAAAAAGAATCTCTGCACTTTTTCATTATATGGTCTGAAAGCTGTAATATAATGTCATTTTATTTTTCCATTTAAATTGATGGAAGAATGATTGAATGGTCAACTCTCTTCCTTGTATCCATTAAGATTGATTCAGACTGCTGAAAATACCTAGCCCTCACAAATCCAACGTCACCTGCTTTGAAATTAGCCTTAGATTGCCAAGTGATAGATAAAAATTTTGAGGAAAAAACTTTTAAAAATATATACAATTGATAATTTGCATGAACACCTATGAATACATTTGCCAAAATTTAGTGGACTCTCTGTGATATACTAAACATATACACCCTGTAAACAATAGTTATATTTAGGTGATAGAACATAGCAAAAATATAACCAGAAGTGGAAAGACTACATTTGCTATGGATAAGACCTTTCGTTCTCCCTTGGTCCTGAGGTGAATAGCCAGCCTGGAGCACAACAGGGCATTGGGTCCTCATGCCTTAGGAAGTTCTTCCCAGTCATGTGCATTTTGTGGAAGATTAACCCAACCCCTTACTACACAGAACACTGAACAATAATATATAAGCACACAAATTGATGACAATTTCAATGATGCGAATGCATTCTCTTTGCTCGGTCAAAAGAGGCAAAATAGCCATTATCGTATAGAGTAATTAGTAAATATTTTCAATACACAGTATGACTAATCCGTTATTTGCCCTATTCAAAACATATTCTTAAAGAACTTTCCAGGTTATAGGAAAACAATTACCTGCCCATAATCAAAGGTGGAGAGTGTAAATGCTGACCAGTTACTCTGGTACTCTGGTTTCTTCCAGTTATGCAAAACACATGGACCCCCGCCATTCACTTTTTGGTTTTCAAATTTTGATTGAAACAAGTACGATTTATTTAAGTTGTATAAAAAAGGATAGCATTTTTATACAGATATCTTTAAAGGCACAAAAGATTTATTCATAAGGTATGGAGGGCTTTTTGTTCCTCTGATAGACATGACTGACTTTTAGCTGTCATAATGTATTAACCTAACAGATGAAATATGTTTGTGGTTGCTCTTTATCCCTTTGTACAAGCATTAAAAAAAAAAACTGCTGTTTTATAAAGAGACTTTTTGTTGTACTATGTGCATGCATACTACCTATTTCTAAACTTTGCCATATTGAGGCCTTTATAAACTATTGATTTATGTAATACTAGTGCAATTTTGCTTGAACAATGTTATGCATATCATAAACTTTTTCAGGTTCTTGTTTAAGTACATTTTTTAAATTGAACAGTATTTTTCATTTTGGTTATAATAGTCATTTTGCCTATGTTTCTACAATGAAGTGTTAAATACTTTATAAAAAATTGTTGACTGACTTATTTAAATGAAATTCTACATATTTAAGTGCTTGTGTTGGGTAGTTTTTAAAAGTAAGAAAACCCCTTTCTTTATTGGGTGTAATATCCCTAGAAAACTATTTTACTCGACATGAGACATAATTTTTGTTAAATCCTTAGAGCATACTTTCTGGGTTGGATAGATTTCATTGCATCATTTTTAAAAGCACAATAGAGAAAGCATTTTCTCTTTTCTTGAAGCAGAAACATTTTTCTGGCTTTATATTTTTCCCCCTTCTTACATTGCTTATTACAGATTCTTATATTGTGATAGAGAAGTAGGCCATATACACAGTAGCATGGTGATTGTGTTGAAATAAGCCAAAGCTCTTCCTGCCTTTCCCATTCTTAAAAAAGTGTACTTTATTGGAAAACTCAGATTCCTTTAGATGCTATTTAGGCATTATTATGTACCTGGAATGGTTATTGGTATACTGACCTGTAGTATCAGCCTGGAGAAGCAAATGTAGCAGGGTCTGACTTACTGGAAGTATCATTGAGTTATATTATCCAAAGGGGCCTTTTTATATCAGAGCTTTATATATGTAACTGAAATTATTATTTGAAAAAAAAAACAGAACCAACAGATTGAAATGATCTTGATACAATTAACAGTGGTATAAATATCTAGCAAGTCATATATGATATACAGCCAATCAACTAACACCCACAGTCTGGCAAAAAGACCTATTTTCTCACTAGGGCATTGATGAAAGCCATAGTTGAGTTTACATTATCACAATCCTTATGTCCATGTTATGCCTCACCATCCCATGCCAGTCCACATCAGAGTTCTTAGCTTTTATTTTTGCAATAATTTTGTCTTTAGTCTTTACTGGACAAAGATATTTTTTCAACTACTTAAATTTACTCTATTTATTTAGATCTAGCTCTTTCTATTTCAATTATTTTATCCAAAAAACTCATATAAATGCTACCAATTCAGATGTGCAATTCTCCACCACAGCAATCATCCTTTATAAATGCCATCACCAAAATACCTCCTAAAACATTCCTTCAAGATTTGATGGAACACAATTTCTAAAAATGAATGCTTCATGATAAATTCTTCTTCCCACCCAAATTACTATTCATCCAAAGTAGAGGTTTTCAACCTCTAGACATATTGGGCCAGTTAATTCTTTGTTGTCCTTTACAAGGTAGGATATTTAGCAGGATCTCTGCCTTCTATCATTAGATGTTACTAGTACCACCCAAAGTTGCAATAACCAGAATGTCTACAGACTGCCAAATTTCTTGTGGGGAACAAAACTGCACTTATTAAGAACAGATGACAAAGGACTATGTTCTGCCTTCCACTATTAAAAAACTCAACTGAAACAGCTAAATCAAAAAAAGAAAAAAAGAAAGAGAAAGAGAGAGAGAGAGAGAGAAAGGCCTCTCAGCATCAAAATCATGGTGTGCCCAAGGTTTTTTGTTTGTTTGTTTAGTTTTTAATACCAATGATGCATGAGTTATAGAAATTTGGTATTAGTAAAGTGCCTATACACTAAAAATAACAAAAACAAAAACAAAAACAAAAACAAAAAACAACATAAACAACAAAACATTACTAAGAGAAAAGTTTCATTTAGAAACTTTTACAGTTTTGTGTAAATTGGGCCATTGGATTCTTGAGGTTGAGATTTAAGCTTGCACTTTCCTTGTATGAATGTTACTTTCCATTTTTATGATGACTAAGATATGAAGAAGTTCAATACTCAATGTATGTTATAGCTACTATAAATGAACTATAATATGCAAAATACCCACAATTTCCAAACCCTAACTGGAAATATTGGTATATGTGATGAAAGGAATAGAAAAATAATACACTGCTTATTTTCCATTATCCTCTCGAGTGTCCATTAGCTTCAAACAGATACTTTGAATGTAAAAATCAGATTCCTCTCTAAGAATACTTCTACTATTTAGAGTCAACTCTTTCATGTCGTTTTACTTAAAAAAAAATAAAATATAAGAGACTAGGAATCCCACAGATTTGAGCAAAATATAACTCACCACTATTTGAAAGCTGTTTTCTTTACCTAATGCCCCATTCCAGTTTCCATCAGTTTAATAAAACTTCTTCAAAATTAGATGATATAATTTAATGTAAATTAGAGTCATCTAAATAGAAATTCTTGAATTGTAACCTGTAAGAAAAGGAGAGGCTCAAGAACTTCTTTGTGAAGGTGACTACCATATAATATGGCAAAAAAAATTTTTTCCACATATTTTGGAAATGTGAAAAAACAACAAAAGTGCCATAAAATGGTTCATTTTTTCAATTCTCCTACCAATTCCATTGCTAACATATTCAGAAAGTTAACAAATCAAGAAAAATATAAAGATAATTAACATTATATGGAAGTAGTTTTATTCAGAACAGCATTTAGTTTTTGATGGAATAATATCCAGAGGTCCAGGAACATGTACTTCATAATGTGCTATGCATGTATCTCTTCTAAAAAAAGAAAAAGAAAAAGAAATGAAAAGAGTTGTCTGGTTTAACTTTTTTCTAGTAGATATTATATCTAAGTGGCTGTAATTTATTCTGAAAAATAGTTTCTAGTGAATCCAATCATTTTTTTTAATCCAAAGTGATCAAAAATCAAAAGAAAAATTGATACTAAAGATGGCCTATTTGATAAATTCTATGCTTAGAATGTGTTCATTCTCTCTGATGGATAGTCTGCCGCTTTAGCTGGGATTTGTAAGATAACGGTGAACTTAATGCAGTACCGATGCTTTACTCATTTGTTCACCTCAAGATAATTTTTCAGCTGTAGTTTCCTCTGCAGTTTTAATACATAAAATATGAGACTTCTGATGCAATTGATTTCTAGCTATTTATGCCATAGTGGCTCGGGGAACCAATAATAAAATGTTGTAACTTTTCAAAAGATAATGTCCATTGTGAAAACCATACACATCTTACCCAAGTCAGTAATTTAAGTGAGAAAATATTTTTTCACACAGAGAACAAACTATGAGATATAATTGAGAAAAAAAATTAGGATTTTGAAATATAAGGTTGCTTAAAGAGATACTTAAAAAAACAATAGACAGAGTTGAAGTTTAGAGTAACTTGACTAATGAGGTACAACATTTCTCAATAGATAATGTCAAAAATTAGGTAGGAAATAACTGGACAGTGAGCTTGCAAATGGGACTAACCTCCATCCCTACAGTCAGCTAGCATCAGTGGTATGTTTGTGGAACTCTATATAAATACACAACAACACACAGCTTGCATATTTTCACACACTGGCTTTGATGTCCCATTGATTGTGAAGATGGCATTTCTCTCCTATTTTATATAAAATTCAATTATGTTTAGCTTCTCTGGTTTATAATTTCAGAAATCACTACCCTTATCCAGAGTGATAACTAAACCCTAGGTTCTTCTTCCTTAATATAAAATCATCATAGTTCTCTCCATTTGCTTCTTGTTTTTTTCTATCCAAACTGACCGTACAGGAAGCCAATATTCCTCTTAGATTATTTTGTTCTAACCTGTATTTCTTAGTTATTGTAAAGAAAAAATAGTCATTTTAGAAAATTTAGTAAATAAATATAAAGAAAAAATAAAAATTACCAATAAGTTAAAACACTAGAAATAACCAGTTACCA
Source organism: Vulpes vulpes (assembly GCF_048418805.1). Classification (NCBI taxonomy): domain Eukaryota; kingdom Metazoa; phylum Chordata; class Mammalia; order Carnivora; family Canidae; genus Vulpes; species Vulpes vulpes. Next base: position 22,644,244 of record NC_132784.1, on the reverse strand, counting down.
TTTTAGAGAATTTTCATTTGTTGTAGATTCATGTATAAATTTAAATTTTCTACCCTGCTTTTAAAATATAACATTATAACATTAAAGTATTCGGGTGTATGTCTTTCCTGGGCTTTTATTTACTTACTTTTATTCAGTTTCTGTTCATCCTATTCAGACTTCATATTGCATGGTTTTATTTTTGTCTTTTGATTTGAAAGCTATTTATTATTTGTTTTTCTGTTAAATATTTTAACTTTAAAAAAATGTACTAAAAAAAATGTACTAAAAATTAAATCCAAAATTTAAAAATGTCTCTTTTTTTCCCCTCTAACATGAGACATTTAATATTCTTGGATTCCCTTCATGTCATTTGCCCTCATAGTCTTTGATACAATTTGTGGTTTTATTTTAACAAACTAAATGATATATTTTTATATTTTTTGTTTTCTCTTTATTAACTGGAATATTTTCAACTATTTTTACATTTAACATTTCTCTTTTAAAACTTAAAATTTCTTTTAGTATATGATTTTCCATTCTTAATTTCTTTATTTTGATGTAAATCTTATTTTATTGGTATATTTTATCAAGTATACTTATAAAAAGCCTTTATCTGTGGTATATTTTGCTGAGCTATTGTATTTATACAAACATCTCTCTAAGGTCTTCAAAAACAAATGTCAACTCAACTCATGTATGGAGATTTTCCATTTCCTGAAAAATTAGGTTGCACTTGCCTCACACTGCCTTCTGTTATTCAATGTTGTTAAGGATAAGTCTGAGACCAAACAGGTTTTCTTTTCATGTAACATTTCTTCCCAGACTTAAAAACACAAAACTAATTGTAATAAAAATATTTTGCCACATATGCACGTTTTTATTAATTTTGTCTACTTACAGGAACCTGTTTTTAGCTGAGATTTGTTTTCTTCAAGATATCTTTATTACTTTTGTCCAAATTGATTTCTTTAATATACAGAAGTTTTTAGGTTATAAGTCTTTCTTTTTTCTCACACATGTATCATTTTAATAATTTTTCTTTTTTTCCTTCTTATTCTAGAAGAGATTTTCAAGTTTCTTAACTGTAATTTTAGTTTACTTTTGTCCCAGTAGACTCAACTAATGTTTCATTTGTGCATGTATGCATGTGCCTCAGGAACTAGTCCTTCATTATTTTACTCACCTTCCTTCTTAATTTAGTTTGTTGTTGTTGTTTTGTTTTGTTTTGTTTTGTTTTTGTTTTGTCCTGCTTAGTCTAGTCTATATTATTTTCATGGCTTTCTGCTGAGGTGCCATAATATGCTTCCTGTTTCCTACTCATGATGCCAGTCAATTTCATAAGTTCTCTTTTTCAGCATGTCCTTGTGCTCATATCCTTGTCTATGAAATTTTAAAAAATAATAATAGTCCAGGATTCTTTTTATTTTTTTCTTTTTCATTAGTGATGTTTAATTACAGAGAAAACACTGTCCCTCAAGTGCTGTCCAGTACATAGGGTATGCAATATTTGTTCCCACTTTCCATCAGTTTTATGCCTCTTAAATATCTTTCTTAGGCCTATAACTCCTGGACCATTTCTCCCTCATATTTCCTAATGGGTCTTTCCTAGAACACAGTATGATTATTTTCATTCTCATATCAATATATTTTATTTACTTACATAATAAAACAAAGAAGTGCATAAAAACGTCGATGCTCCTGTATGTCATAATACCAGGATTCTTTCTGTAATCCACAACCAGCTACATCCCCAAATATTACATCTTATGTTGGGCTCTAACCTTCTGTAAATTCATTGGGAGAGAAAAAGGCCTCTTTAGTGCTTCCACACCCCTTCTCTTTCTTCAAAATAGTCCTAGATATCTGCGCTATTTTCTGGTAGCATCACCTTTTGAAAGATTGTAGAAGCCTGGATTGGGAACAGTGGAGGTAGGGCTACCCACTTCCTTTTCTAATACAGATCCCAGGACTTTGCATCTGGATTAAAAAAAAAAAAATGGGGAAAATATAAATCTTCCCTAGAACATCTCAGAACCATTTTTCATATTTCCCTCAGATTTATAATCTCCCTGGTTTCCCTTTTGCTGATCCCATCCCTTTTTAGCTAGAGAAAGCTCTTTGTGTTTAAGGGCTAATAGGATTAGATTGATCAACTTGGATAATCTCTTCATTTTAAGGTCCACAACCTTAAATCTGCAAGGTGCTTTTTGCCAAGGAAGGTAACATAGTCACAGATTTCAGATATTAAAGCACGCACACATATATTTAAACTATAATGCACTCTTGCTTCCTGCCCTGAGGCATCTCTGAGCTGGTGCAAAAGGCAAGCTCCAGATGTTCTTGCCATGATTCTTCCTTGCTGGTCCAACACCTTTATATAAAATCCACTCTAGGAATGTGCTCTCCCTCATATCATCCAAGTTTATAGCTCTGCCTTACTCAAGCTGCACTTAGTTGTCCTTGATTATTTGACAACAAATAATATAAGGACTGACCATGGGGAGAAAAAGGAGTTCTACGGGAACCCATCTGAAACTCAAACATGTGTGGCCTGAGAATATGAAGGTGTTAATGCTCCAGAGAGTAACCATTAACCAATGGAGCAACCATTAACCAATAAAAAATGCCCCTTCCTCCTTTTAGACGGCTAGTTCTATTCTTCATTATTCCTGTTTCTTCCGAAGTTCTCTGAGAAACCAGCCTAATTTTCCCATTGTGGTAATCAACATGAAAATACCCATCTGTATAGCTTTTGTACTATTCCCAGTTTCCCCTATATAGTCTCGACTACTACCCAATATAAACTGCTTACACAAAGCCCTTGTCTCAAGCTCTGCTTTGGGAAATATGAAGTGGGTCTGTCAAAGTAAAGTATTAGAAAGGAATTCTAAAATGGATTCACCCACTAGCCAGATATAATAAAGACCCCATTGTTGGTGGTAAGTGGGGTGATGATTACCCTAACACGTAGTAGCACTACAATTTCTAAGAGCCCTGCTAGCAGTGACTAGGATGAATTATAGATAGAGGATTAAGGGCCACCTGATTGGCTCCATTTAGTGTTTGGCTCTTGATTTTGGCTGAGATCTTGGTTTCAGGTTCATGAGATTGAGCCCCATGTCGGGCTTCACACTCTGCCAGAGAAGTATGCTTGAGATTCTCTCCTTCTCCCTCCCCCTCTGCTCCTTCCCTCTGCCCCTCCCCTCACTTGCTCATGCATTCTCTCTCTCTCTCTCTCTCTCTCTCTCTCTCTCTTTCTCAATCAAATAAGTAAATCTTTAAAAGAGAAGAAGATCAAGCACTGGCTTATATGGTAGCTGTGGTACTTAAACAATATAAAACAATAATTATAAAGATTATGTTGTTGGATGACTTATTTAAAGCATAAAAAAGAAAATGATAAACTCAGGTTAGCTAATAATCAACTCAAGGTGCACTGTGTAGGTCAGAAGACAAAGGATTGTATGTCAATTACCAGTCTTAACCTTGCAATGAGAAAAAGAAATATTCAGAACTTTTGAGGATTGTTGGATATCGCATCCAAATTGATGAAGATTCTAAGGTACCTTAAAATCATCATGCCCCTCATTTAGTGGGAGCCTGTAGACTCCACATAATGAATAAAGTTCTGGTCCAAGTTCTCTTATAGTAGATCTAGTACATCCAAGGATTTAGACAGAAGTTATTCTCTGCTCCCTCGAAGTTTCCCAAACTGCCCTATCTTCTGGCTGAATAGTAAAATAAAAGCAAGTAGAAATTTCAGAGACTTATGCCACAATTAAGGATTTAAAAGATGTGATGATGGTGATTCCCATCTTAAACCATTTACCTAAATAAAAAAAAGAAGCAAAACAAACAAACTGTGGCACTTCGTAGCTATTGACCTGGCAATGCATTCTTTTCTATCTGTATCAGAGAAAGGGTCCAAGTTTTCTTTTATGCATGAAGTATAGCAATATAGATTCACTTTGACCCAAAACTATGTTCACCTCTTTTTTTAAAGATTTATTTTTTTTGAGAGAGAGAGAGAAAGAGAGAGAGAGAATGAGTGAAAGGGGCAGAGGGAGAGAGAATCCACAAGAGATTGCACTGAGCATGGAGCCTGACACAGGGCTCCATCATGTGACCCTGAGATCGTGACCTGAGCTGAAATAAAAAATCAGGTTCTTAACTGAGTGGGTGCCTCCACCCATTTTCAGGATCCTGAAGCATCTCACATTTTGCAGAACCACACAGTGACATGGGGAAGGTCACTCAAATGTTTAGTAAATATAGGCATGTCAAATACAAACTTTCTAGGCTAATATTTATAGCTTTAAAAATTTTCAAATCATTTGCAAAACTGACATTGTGACCATTTTGATAGTGCTATGTAACTCCAGGCACAAGGTGAAGTTTAAAACTGAATTAATTTTTGCTTAAATGTTTTCATTTTAAGTAATTGGATGCTAAACACTCCCTCAATTCTACATTCCATTTATTTTCTACGGACTCCTCAAATTTGGTGTATTTGCCCTTTATTATTAATATAATTTTTGTTCAATTAATATATAATCTTTGTCTATAGAGCTCTTTTGCTTGTTTAATGATATTTAAAATAATATACTTTTATCCACCTCGAAGATTGCAACAGAAAACAAAGTTTTTTGAATATTTACTTTGCCATCATTATTACTTGCAGCATGATGCCAGCACATACATGGAAATGCTCCTTCTTGGCCTATATTAGATTGTAAAATGAACTCTGAATCCTGTGCTTGTAAGTGGATGTATATAAATATTTGAAATGAATGTCTTCAATGGATTCTGCAAGACAAGATCCCGACCCTTGACTCACAATTAATTAGTACAAAGAAAGAAAATCTAGACAAACAGCCTCCCCATTAATTTGATAGCTAATTAAAATGCATCCTCTGTAGAAGTCACTTGACTCTCAATTACAATTAAATATGCAAGGTTATCAGAACACTGCAAAGCAGAAAGCTGAAAGTAATCTTCCTGTTAGAGTGAACGTATCAAGGATGGTTCTATGTGGTAAGGAAAGGTTTCATGTATCACAGCTAGCTGTGTTGTTCATTGAATGTTCCCACAGGGCAATAGAAACAATAATGTCACTTCTGGTCCTAGGATCCCATCAACTGTAGTAGGCTCAAGGTTAAAACCTAGTGAACTGTTAAAAATGTTTGCGGACCCCTCAAATATCAACTAGAATGGTCTAAAAAAACTGGCTGTCAAGATTTGCCTGTTGCTCTAATGGTGTTGGGTTAATTTTGTCATAAAATTAATGATGCACTTAAAATGAAGAGATTTATGATATCAGCGAGTACTTCTAATTGAGTTAACCCAAGAGAGTAGCTTCCAATTCATGCAACTCCAAAAAAAGAATGATTAATAAGGTGTCCAAATTGTATCCTCCCTTTTTGACTGAAATCTTCAATAGGCTATTAAAATAATTACCTCATTTTTACTTCAATTATTGTTTTTTTTTTATCAGAATCCATTTTTTTCATAAGATGACAGTGTTTTTCATGAATTCCAAGCTCAATTGTTTCCTTATGTTAACCTATGAATAAAAGCCTTTTGGAGCCTTAGAAGAAAACCTTACTATATGTGTGTAATTAAAACATGGTCCCTTTATTTATTTAGTATCTATTTTTAAAATGTAGGCTGATTTTATTTGGCATTACCAGCTGAATTTTAAAGAGGCATTCGTGCATTAAGTCATATACTGAAGAGACATTGATAAAGAGGCCTATACCTAAAATGCTAAATAGCCTGCATATTTCAGTGGAACTATTATGACAGGGATAAAGAACAACAGGGCCACTCTGTTCCCTTTGATGGCTATATCTGAGACAGAAATGGCAGCTTGAAGATTGTAACAAGACCTGGTTAAATGTGTGTCATTTCTTCTTTACAAAAATCACTTTCATGCCACTAGATTTATGATGTGCCAGTTTCCCATTACAGACCTTTTGGCTGAGATGGGATATAGTTATCGCTATGTCCATTTCACTGTGTGGTAAGAGGGAACTGCCAAATTTGATTCATCGTCTAGTGCAGATTTCAACAAAAGAACCATCAGTTTTGTATAAATGAAACAACCAGAAAAATCTGGCAAATCATATTTAAAATTTTAAAAGGCACATACTCTACATATCAAAACTACACAAAAAAATGAAGAATTTCAGACTTTAGACCCTTATAATTGATCCGGGCTTCATAATTAAGCCAATGGCATCTGTTGACCATTAAGTACGAGGCCTTTGTTTCCTCTGTCACTTTGAATTATCCATTTAAGTAACTAGAATTAATAAAGATAATCTGTGATTAATGGAACCTTTGTTTTTAAAGTGCTATCTATATGGAATGAATCTTAAATCTACTATTATATCTTTCATAATATTAATTGTATTAATATTAAGATGTATTTATGATAAATGTAATTTAACTAAATTTAAAATTGCTTTCTTTCACCTGGGCTCAGGGATTAAATCATGGATGTTAAATCATGGGTTGTGATTTCAATGATTCCTTAAAATCCTAGTTTTATCTTTGAAGGTGGTATTGAAGTACCTTATGGACAAGCATGGCAGTTGCTTGTCTTAAAATCAGCCCCTACCTAACAAAGCCATGCTCAAACAGTACAACTTAACCCGTGTGATAGTAATTTTAGCCCTTTTTGAGTACATACATTTTTTAATCTATACAAACTTCCAGAGTAATACATTTCATGGATTTCATTTCAATACATATAGACTACCTATATGCTTACATGTCTAAATTGTGTTTTGGCTAACATGGCTTTTTTCAAGTATGCGGGGAACTATTTCAAGAATTCAGTATTTCTGTGTATTTGAGAACACATTGTAGGCATGACGTTCCGAATATCAGAAGACATGTCCAATGTACCTAATCCATCTCCTTGCATTGAAATGAGCCCTAACTTAGCATGGTTTCCAAAAGACCTATGCAATTTCTTTGGATGCTATTAAAGAAATTGTGTGTGATGGGGCACCATTTCCCTACTCTTTTCAAGTGCGCTCTGTGTTTAAAATTTCTCTTAGTATTATAGGATAATCTGAGATTTCTTTTTTTTTCAGGTTTTACTAAATTCCAGTTAGTTAATATACAATGTAATATTAGTCTCAGGTATACAATGGTGATTCAACATTTCCATACAACACCTGGTGCTTATCACAAATATCCTCCTTAATCTGCATCACCTGTTTCTCCCAATGGCCCTCTCATCTCCCTTCAGGTAACCATCAGTTTGTTCTCCAAAGTTGAGTCTGTTTTTTGATTTACCTCTCTCTCTTTTTTTCCCCTTTGCTTGTTTGTTTTGTTTCTTAAATTCCACATAGGAGTGAAATCATATGGTATTTGTCTTTCTCTGACTGAAAATAGTAATTCAGAGGGATACATGCACCCCAATGCTTAAGGCAGCATTACCCACAATAGCCAGATTATTATGGAAACATCCCAAGTCTGAGATTTCTTAACAATATTTGAGATGAAATTTATAAAATCCTCATTGATCATGAAGCTTTTCAGATTTCTATATTTTCTTAGAGGATATTAAAAATGGAGTACATCATTACTTTGGTTTTCAAGGAGTTTAGTTAACCCCTGAAAAATCTATGTTGACATGAAAATCACAGATATGGCCAGTTTTTGTTTTTGTTTTTTAGGCAAATTAAAATTTAGATGCATCACTGAAAATATCTAATTCCCTGGAAGTTACATTAAGAGCACCTGTGTATATAAGACCTGAGATATGTTGGAACTCAATAATGATTGACAAATATATGCAAATATGATTGGCTAGATGGATGAATAATTAGTCTTTCCAGATAAACAGCACTGATAAGTAAAATCTTGATTATTTAGAATGCCGTAAGGTTTCCTAGATTATATTTCAATCATGTATATTAGATTACTCCATAATAGCCAGGATTTTATCCCTGTTCTGGGTAAAATACACATAAGGGTAGCCCCGGTGGCTCAGTGTTTTAGCGCTGCCTTCGGCCCGGGGTGTGAGACTGGAGACCCTGGGATCGAGTCCCACGTTGGGCTCCCTGCATGGAGCCTGCTTCTCCCTCTGTCTGTGTCTCTGCCTCTCTCTCTCTCTCTCTCTGTGCCTCTCATGAATAAATAAATAAAACCTTAAAAAAAATATTGGAGGAGGACAAGGTTAAGTATTGTCCATGCCTATGAAATTGAAAGATGACACTTATACTGAGAGCATTGTAGTGAAAATTCACTTTCTATGAAAAAGAAAAAAAAAAAGATATAATCTTGATTCCTATCAGTTCTTGTGAATTTCGAACCTTAATCTCAATATTTATGGTTCCCAATTTATAATGGTTCAATTTACAATTCTTCAGCTTTATGATGGTGCAAAAGCTAAATGCATTCAGTAGGAATCATACTTCAATTTTGAATTTTGTTTTTTTTCTGGGCTACCAATAAGCCGTATGATACTGTCTCATGATGCTGGGCAGTAACAATGAGCCACAGCTTCCAGTCAGCCATGTGATCACAAGGGTAAATGATGGATGCTTTTACAACCATTCTGTACCCATACAACCATTCTTTTTTCCAGTATTTGATGGATTACATCAGATATTCAACACCTTATTATAAAATAGGAGGATTTGTGTTAGGTTATTTTGCCCAACTATAGGTCTAATGTGAGCATTCTGTGCACTTTTGAAGTAAGTTAAGCTAAGATATGGCATTCAGTAGGTTATGTGCATTAAATGCATTTTAGAATTATGATAGTTTCAATCTATGATGGGTTTATCAGGACATAATCCCATTGAAAGTTGAGGGAGATCTGTACTTGCTGCCTATATTTCTCAATTTTTCTTCCCTGTCTTTGTTTTCCATATCACCACACCCACTATCATCACTGCAATGAATATTCACACCCACTCTGTTTATTTCATTCAGGGATTTATTCAGCACTCATATTATCTTCCTTTGGAATTTTCTTTCATTTACCCTATCAGAGTAGTCATGTGATCATCTACTGAAAAATAGAAGAGAAATTTCAATACATGCTAGGAAAGGATGAACTGGATGTGAAGATGGGACTTAGAAACAAGAGTAAAGATGTGCATTTTCTTTGAGTTTCAGTAGTTACAGTTTTCTAGTTATTACTGCTAATTGAGCATCCATAAAAATTAACTCTTATATGCAGTTTTTCAAGTGCCTTCGTAACTTTTACTCTTGCTTCCATTCCTTTATACTGTTAGGAGACCAAATGAACCTCCTGGCTACCACAAAGAATCCATATCATAACATACTGTAAGTACCATAACCAATCAAATCTAAAATAATTTGTAACATGGTGACTATAAAATAATACAACATCTTCAACAAGAAGCTCCTAAACAAAGATTATCTGTTGGATGAGTACAAATTTGGGCAGAAACAGGCCTTTGCATCACCCCTTTGTTTAGTCACTGGCTGCCTTCTCTAGAAAGGCTTGATCTTTACTCAAAACTGAGGCAGACTGACAGCTGAAGGATTTCATACAACCATACATTTGCAGCTAAGCAGTGCAGTGAGCCCTTCCTTGAGGCAAAATCATGGTTGCAGATCTCCATTTCTGGTATAATAACATTTTTTGGTATTCACTTGATATTTACTGGATAAAAATAGTATCTACAATTTGTAAAACTAAATTGCTAAAACAGGCCCAATACAATACAGAATTTGACATTATATATTTAATTAGAACATATACATGTAACACTTGGGTGGCACAGTCGTTTAAGAATCCAACTCTTGCTTTTGGTTCAGGTTGTCATCTCGGGGTCATGAGATGGAGTCCTGTGTCAGGCTCTGCACTCTGCTTAAGACTCTCTCTCCCTCTCCCTCTGCCCCTCCTCAGTCCCTTCCTCTCTCAAATAAATAATCTTTTATTTTTATTTTTTAAGATTTTGTTTATTTTACAGAGAGAGCACAAGTAGGCAGAGTGGCAGGGAGAGAGAGAAGCAGATTTCCTGTTGAGCAGAGAGCCCAATGAGGGGCTTGTCAATCCCAGGACCCTAAGATCATGACCTGAGCCAAAGGTAGACTTTTAACTGACTCTGCCACCCAGGCACCACAGAAAGAAATATTTAAAAATAGATACATACATACATACATACATACATGATAGAATATATACACAAATAACTAAATAATTATCTCTACACTTTTCCCTGAGCTGGTCTTTTGCACTGAAGGTCTCTATCTACAGTCATTGCTGCCAATCAGAGCCATGATTGTATGTATACTCAAGTGACTACTTCTGGGTTTCCATTTAGTGATTTGTTTTGCCTCCGTTCACAGGATGGTGCTTCCATGTTCTTTCACCTTAATCCTGATCAGTTAGTAGTATGATATCCAGGAATATTTCAGTTTCCCTAGGAACAGCTATACTTGTTTGCACAAGGGCCTTAATTACCCTACTTTTCTCAGGACATCTCTCCCCTACCCAGAACTAGAACCTTCTTTTGTACCACTTTTCACTTATCTATACACTTTTATAGGCTCCCTAGAACTATTACTCCCCTTCTTGACTTCTAATTATTTGAGTGTCCCTTTGGATTCTTCCTTCCATGGACTGAGCCACAAATGAATGTCTTCAAAATGACCATATGAGAATGCAAGAAAGAATCCTGGCCTCATGAGCCCTGTGCCTGTACTATTTGTTTTCATTCCCAACTCAGCCTCTTAAGTTAAGGCTCCCCAGACCTATCAATACAGGGAATTTCCTTAAAAAAAATATGAATTGCTTGTACTATATACTTTGGGGGAGAAAATAAAAAATATATTAAATATGTGTTGGTTGTTAATTGTTTAATTAGATGAGGTACAGGTAATTTTAGGCTCATCATCAAATGTTTAATTTCCTGTCATTTTAAAACTTTTTCCCCTAAATAAAGCAGTTGGTTCATTAATAATTAAACCCCCATCTCTCTGAACGAGTGTAAGGAGTAAACAAGCCAATTAAAGTAATTCCCTTTGCAATACTGATATAAAAACCCTAGAGGAGATGCATGAAGGAACGCAGATTCAGCTTCTAATAGTCAGGGCTAAGCCAGGAATCTCTGTTGGAAGCCTGAACTCAGGGCACGAGAATGTGGAAGGATGCCTCTTGTTTATTGGGAGCTATTTAAAAAATGGAATTTGAGCACCCCATGTGGTAGCCCATACCCCTCTGTAGTGACTTTGTAACTCTTCTTTATAAATAGAGTGAGATAGAAGCAATAGTGTAGCCATTCTGAGGCCAAGCCTTAAGAGGCATTGAACATTTTTGCTTATTTTTTCTTGGCATCATGTTCAGTTGCTGCATGAGGGCCTGGTTGAACTTGACGAAAGATGAGAGACTGTGAGGATAAGAGGTTAAGTCACTAGCTGAGGCTTCCTGGGCCAGCCAACCCTCACGTTAACTGGTGGGTGATGAGACCAGTCTACCCAGAACTACCCACCTGAGCCCAGTTCAAGTTGCCACACCATAAAGCTATATTAAGATACAAAATGTTAAGGTGGTTTCTTATGTAAAGAAAGCTCACTGATACACCCAATAATATCCACAATGTTCTTCTTAAAAATGTCACTAGCTGGACAATTATTGCCAGTCACATTTATTCAATGCAGGAGGCCTGGTCCATGACTATTTTGTCCTGACACTAGTGGTTGGAGAGCGTAGAGGACAGGAAATTTGGTTCTTTCAATGTTTTGTCCACTATGGTAATACGCACAGATACTGTCCTTTTGAATTAATGGTATCCTGGGTGAATAAATCAATCAGAGTATGTAAGTATGTCATACAATACACAGATACTAAGGAATTTTCAGTTTCCATTTAGTTCAGGGTCATCTGCAGTATAATCCTAACTAATACAGTCCCCTCTCCACTGGCCAGGATACAGTTAGATCTGAAATCTAACTAACTTACATTAGTTAGTAAGTATCATGAAAGAGGTCAAACACTATGGCTTAGAGAGTTAATGACTACAGGTGCTCAGTGATTACTTCCTAGATAAAAGGGATGTGAGGCAATCCTAAAAACATGGATAGAATCTCTACATGGGAAAAAAATGAGATAAAAATATTCAAGACGAGGAATTATTTAAACCTAGAGCATATGCTTGAGTTCCAGTGGAGGGAGAAGGAAAGATTTCATGAAGGTGGTTGGTGGTTCGAAAACATAAAATAGGTTAGGAGTCAAGGAACGGAATGCCTCAGTGGCCAACTGAATTTGTACCTAACTTTGACTAATGCAGCATAGGCTGTTCCTAGAAGTTTCTGAACAAGCAAAGGACATAAGCAGAGTTGGTCTTTATAAAGCTGAACCACATAGCAGATACAGAATAGATTTTAGGGGTAGATGAGCTATTGCAACTTAATAGACAAAGAGTTAATGGATTAGAGAAATAGCTACATATATGGTGAAGATAATCAGAAGGGATTTGTGCGTGATGCAATGTAGACTTTTAAGGACTCGAAAAAATTTAAATTATTGGTTTCTAATACATTGGTATGTTTCAGACAGAAATACGAAACTGAGATAAACAGTTGTTTTGAGACTGAGTTCCTACTTTTTTTTTGTATAATGTCAAATAGTGGCAAGAAAGGTAACACTAAATCTTAGGAGATGGAGCATGTAGTGTTCCTAATAGTTATTTCAAGGTATACTAAACTTATTGGAAAATAATTGAGAAGCAGAACTTCGGGAAAAGGGGGAAAATAAGAAAAAAAAAACATGAATGTCTTTGCAAAATTCATTTCATAGCAATGAATTTTAATTTGCTTGCTTTTTGTTTTATTTTTTGGAAAGAAATCAAAGAAAGCAAGCAATATAGAAGGAAGTATGAAAATGTGACAAATTTAAAACTGAACATCTGCATACCACAGAAAGAAAAGTGAGACAAAAATTTGACAAACATTTCTTTTAGCTCAGGATTTATTATGAGGTGTTTGCAAATTATCTCTCCAATTTTGAATATAAATTACAGAAGAACTAATGCATACTTGTTATTGTGTAGTTTGTGTCATTTTATAATTTGAGTCTTGGAGCTTATTAACTTTTCTTTCTTATAGAAGTTGATTCAAAGAGCAAAATAACTCCTGAAAAAAGAAATGTCAAAATATAAAAAGCATACTCAGTGCTTCAGATAGAGGAGGATGATGATAAATACATGACTTATCTTTAAGTAGAATTCTTTGTCATACTATAAAATAATTGTAGATATTACATGTATTCATACATCTATATAGTTTGTAAGAATTCATGCTCATATCTAGCAAATAATTTAGTAAATAGCTTTATACTGACTGAAAGGAAAATGGAATAAAAGTGTAAAGAAAAAAATAAGCCTTTTTTTCTGCACTTTTTGAATATACTATTAAAGCCAAATGGTTTGGAAGAAACAAATCATAGGATGATACATGCTATCCAGTTACATCAGAAAACCAGAGTGAAGTGTCAAGCTGGAAAAAAATAAAATTGGTGTTTAAATGTATCAGTTGCAACCAGAATTTGATGAACATTAATATATTCCTACTATTAAATCTTTATTTTCTTAATCAATGACCTGTAAAACACTTAAATGATAGGTTCCAGGCAGAGTGTGGTGGGAAAAAAAAACAAAACAAAAATATCTGACCATCCTTCAGAGTACCAACTTAGAACTGCCAGTATATCAGTCATGCTTATTTCAGATGTTGCACTTTTAAAAAAATAAAATTCTAGAGTGTCTAAAGTAGGAAAAAAGGAAAAAAAGGTCTATATCCAAAAAGAACACATTTTTATTGCCTGTGAGTTGGTTAACTATTTGGAGTATTCATGTGGTTTCTGTGGGGGTTTGGGAATGATAAATGGATGAAACCACTCCTCAAAGTTGATTCATTTACACAGTTATTCATTGAAAAGGCATTCCGTGGCTCATCGTAGTTACATAGTTACGTTAGAGAAAAATAGTGATATATTATCTGATCTGAAAGAAGTAGCCATAAAGACAATGAATGAGAAAACAAATACTTATTAATTGTTCTAAATACGTGAGTGATCCAAACAATGTATGTGATTGGCATAGAGGAAATGGAGGAGTGGGTGTGTGTCTATATTTAGACATTGTGGTTTGAGAATGCCTCCCTGCCTAGGAAATGGTTAAGCTGAAACCTGAAAGATGAGAAGGAGCTCCAAGGGAACCCATAGGAAAGAAAATCCAAGCAGTGAAAAGCTTGCCCAAGGGTCACAAAGTCAGAATAAATGTAGTATGTTTAAAGACATGAAAGAAGGCCAAAATTCCTGGAATATTGAGAGTTACGAGGAGGTCTAAAATAAGCTCAAAAAGGGACCAGATCTGCTCTCTCTTTTAGTAACTGTCTACCTTTGCTATGTAACAAATAGCCTCAGAAATCTTGGTGTCAAAATATAATCAGCATTTATTTCTAATAAGTATTAGTTAATCTAAGGTATTTCCACTTCAGATTGGTGGTAGGTGATGATCTGCTCCTGTGTCCATTGGGAATATATTCTCATGTCTCAAGAAGGAAGTCCACTGAACAAGCAAGTTGTAAGCCATTGTTTGCATAATAATCGTAACATGACCTTGGCCAAAACAAGTCACAGGGCAAGCACAGAGACAACCAATGGAGAAGAAAAACTTCTCTGGTAAGAAAATTTGGTGAGAGAAACGTCAAAGCTACATTGTGAAGAGTGAGAACCATGTCTCCTATATCGTTGTAATGTATATTTATAACAAGTTGCCTCAGACATACTAGGTACTCAAAATAGAGACTAAGACATTCAAAATGTTAGAAACATGTAATGCAAAATATCAATAGCACTGGTCTTCGTAGTACCCTCACCAATGTGAAAATGCCTGGGTCCTTTTTAGTATAGGGAGACTTACCAAGAGCTTTCGCAGCTCAGTCTTTGTCAGTCATCCACACAGATATCAAGTGTGAGCAAAACAGAAGTTTCAGTAGCCAGTGGAAATATGAGTTATTCTATGTAAGATATAGAACTTACCTATCTGACATGCTTTCATCTCTTTATTATTCTTCTGGCAAATATCCCTTTGTCTTTTTTCTCACTTTCCTTTTTTTCCTCCTCCTTAACATCTTTCCTCTACTTCCTCATTATTCTATAAAGGGATTTCAAAGGTTTATGTCCTGAATTTGGAACTGATTCTATCTTGTGATTCAATCACAGTTTAGGTCTCTGCTGTAAGTGTTAGGCTGAGTAGATATGTAAAAAGTGCTTTGATCAGCTCCAGGCATATAGTATGTGCTATATTTATCCTAAAAAAACTTACCATTGTGCTAACTACAAAAACAGAGAGATGAGGAACTAGAACAACTTTAAATAGAATGGAGCTACTGACTGAAAAGAACACAGATTAGAATTCTTTAGTATCTAGCTCGTGAGTAGCATGAACTAAGTAAGCTAAGTGGTAGTATTGTAGTCTCTTACACATAACCTACTTGGCTTACTTGTATATATGTAGCTTATATTCAAGGAGGTCCTCAAAGTGTCATGAAGAAGCTTTTTATATTTTAAATGTGCCATGGAGATTATCTGAGATGAGCAATCAGGGATGGCCCAGTCTTCAGGCTCTACATTGCAAGGGAAATCCTTCTGAATGGTATTAATGCAATTTATTAATAATAGAATAACCCTCCCTAGAGACTATTTTTACCAGAAGCTGTGAATTTTCAAAAAATTTTGACCTAGATGCACAGGTGGCTGAATGTAAGCAGCAGACCTATATACTACTCTGATGAGAGGTTGTTCAAGATAACTAGTCAACTACTGTGACCCAAATGCATTTAAAAACAACAGGAAAACCCACTGAATTTTGGTAGTACTTTAATTCTGGCTGTTTTTGAAATTGACTTCCCTTTCAGTGAAATGCCCAGTGTAGAAAAACAAACAAACATATATTTATTTTTTTAATTATTGACTACATTCTCTATGCTGTATTTTTCATTTTTCATTCCCACAATGTGTTTATTTTGTAGCTGAAAATTGGTACCTCTTAATCCCCTTCACCTACTTCACGCATCTCCCATTCCTGTCCCCTTTGGCAACCACTAGTTTGTTCTCTGTTTTTATGAGTCCATTTCTTTTGTTGTTTTTGTTTGTTTTGTTTTAATTCCACATGTAAGTGAAAACATGTGGTATTTGTCTTTCTCTGTCTGACTTATTTTACTTAGCATAATACCTTCTAGGTCCATCCATATTGTCATGAATGGCACGATCTCATTCTTTTTTTAATGGCTGAGTAATATTCATACACATACACACCACATCTTCTTCTTCATTCATTTACTGATGGTCACTGAGGTTGCTTCCGTATCTTGGCTATTGTAAATAATGCTGTAATAAATATAGAAACCCATATATTTTTTTGAATTGGTGTTTTTATTTTCTTTAGCTAAATACCCAGAAATGAAATTGTTGGATTGTATGGGTTTTGTTTTGTTTTGACTAATCTCCGGGCAGTTTTCCTGAGCAGTTGCACCAATTTAAGTGTGCACCAGCACTATATGAGAGTTCCCTTTTCTCCACATCCTTTCCATCCTGCTATTTCTTATGAAGAAAACATACCTTGACAGTGACCAGTAGTATAAATATCTCAAAAATGTATAGGTGAGGGCAGTGGCCAGGATGTAGGGCATGATTACAGAGAGAGGGAGGATTCAGGCCAGAAATTAGAAAAGCTTTTTTGGGAATGTTAATGTAGGTGGGACTGCGCATACATTTGAATGATGAGTTATGGAAACTGCAAATAATATATGTTTTTATAATTTTGGATAATCTATGATAGTCTCCTTTGTCATAGATTCATTTTTGTTTTTGTTTGTCTTTTAGTTGGCAACAGAGTAGATCATGGCTTTCAACTAACTGTTGAATCTTTCATTTATATTTAATTAATCCCGACAGGATTAATATTTAATTGATCCTTAATTAACTATTTAATTAATCCTGCATTATTCTAGAGTCAAACAATCAAAAGTTACATATTTTCTTCAAAATAAACAAGATTTCCTCCAACTTTAAAAACTGGTGGCTTATATTTAGCCACCAAGCCTGTAGGAAAACTTATTAAACCCAAAGAAGTTGGCATTTATTAATTTATATAAACTTATTACTGACCTAAACTTACTGCTTTATTCAGAGCATTTAAGGAACATGTGTTCTGTGTACACAAAAGTCTGTTATTAGTTTGAAAGTTTGTGGGCAACATTATTCTAAGAATGTTATTGAGCTATCTGCTAATAATCAAAGGATACAACACATATTCTGCATTTCTATTTCCTAACATGAATAAGTAAATGCATTAGCTCGCAAATGATAATGACCACTCATAATAAATAGAATTCATAGATAAAATCTGCATTAAAAGATCATTAGCATTGGGGATTGAAAACACAAAACTATGAAAATGAGTTTCAAGAGCTTAATTTTCTCATTCTGTCTTCTCAGAGTTAGATGCATACCTCAAGGTATAAGTGAATCCAGAGGGCAACTTTAGTGGCATATAGGGTAGCATATTCCTTTTTTGCATTTGTAATTAGAGAAAGGGAGTTTGGTATCTTAGCCACAGTACTGGTTTAAGCCTCATGGACGTTTTCTGAGTTTACTCAATGATAGAACACCAGCCTTGGATAGGCCCTAAACCAGATGTCACATGAACACATCACACAGTGCTACCACTGTGCTTTCACTTCAAGTCTGCCTTTGGTTTGGGATGGGATGGTATAATATTTCTAATTTTCTTTCCCTCCCTGGGTCATAAGCAGAATACTCTACTTCTCCCAGCCCTTCCCTCATTAGTTTTTACCAACCACTCGTGTCCTGTGAGCCTTCAATGAGCTACGACATCAGAGTGCTCTGCACCCTAAGCAGCCTGTGTTTCATTCAGCAAATATTTACTGAGCACATACATGTGTCAGCACTGTTCCTGGAGCTGTGGGTGCAGCACCAAACAAAACTCATTTCCCTCTTCTGTCTCCTGACATCCCGGTGAAGGAGAAAGGCAATAAGCCAGGATGAAAGGTAAACCAGTGTGTACAAATATTGATGGGGTGTTATATTAAATAAGGTGGCAAGGGAAGGCCTCCATGGCGAAATGACATTTGGAAAGAGATTTGAATCCAGTGAGGCTGTGAGTCATGTGAATATATGTGGGAGGTGGGGAGGATGCTCTAGGCTTGGTGACAGGACATACAAAAGTAAGCAGAGAGTGTGGTTGTCCATTTGGCAAGCACAGAAGGCTGATGTGTCAAGGATGGAGTGAGCAAGTGAAAGCGATGGAAGAATTGAGAAGGAGGTAGTTGCAGTCAGACCATAAGACCCTAAGGGCACTGTAAAGGGTTTCATTCTATCTTAAGGCTAACAGATCATAAGTCACAAATATGAAAAATAAATTTATGACTATAGCACTAATAGCTTCGACATACGCCTAGTGAAAATGTATGATCAAACACTGAAATTATTTTTTTATTCATAATCAGTCCTAGATAACGATATGATTTTATATTGTGTGTAAATACCCTGAAAATCCTTCTGAACTGTCCTTGTGGGGTGTTTTTCAACCATGAAAACCAGCAACCTGGCCAGCAGTGAATATGAATGCATCAACAGAAAGAAAATTCCTGGATTGAGGCATTTCTTAAGGTCACATCTGAAATTATTTTTGAATACGAAATGCATTTGAAATGCCCTTTAGAGATTGTCTCTTTAATCCAAAGAAAACAAAAAATAAATATTTGTGTTTGTATTTTTAGTAGGCATTAACCTTCAGGGAATTGAAAGAGGTTGGAGAACGAAGAGGTGTTTTATATTAAATTAAATGTATTCAGCCCATTTGATGGTAGACATTTTACCTGTTCTTTTTTTAGTATAACTTTTCCTACACCTTAAAATAGTCTGGCATTGAAACTCTGTAAATACAGGTAGATATCTTGGTCCCACAGGAACATAAAATAAATATAGATTTGCTCCCAAAATATATGCTGTTTTCTCCCCAAGTTATATTAACTCAAAAAAAAAAAAAAAACCCAGCAGGCTTTGGGGTTACTGAAAAGCTGTGTAAGTCATCTAAAATCAATACTTTTGGTCTTGCCTAGTCTAATACCAGGTGATGTCAAACTTAGAGTTTAGAGAGAAATGGCTCCACTAATTAAATGTCTCACAGAAAAATGACTTTTCTTGTCAAAGAGACTATACCTTACTCTGGATGGAGTACCTGCTAAATGCCAGCCTTACGTAAGGAAGAGTTTCTTTAAGTTCTAACCTGCAAATTTTATGGGCATGAATTCTGCCAAAAATGTAGATATTATCCCAACTGTTCTAAACTCCTATAGCTAAGGTATGAGCAACTGTGTCACTGCCTCCTCAGCACCTGCCAGAGCCAACTCCTCTCCCCTTTTTCCCTCTTTCTCCACACTCCTAAAGCAGCTCCCTAGCTGCCTGCCACTAGAAGTTTTCTTTGGAAATCTTTTCATTTGAAACTTGCCTACATAAAGCAGTTACATTTAGCACAATATTAGCTATGACACGACTCAGTGCTACAGTGACAGTATTTAATTTGCAGGATCAGAAAAGGAAGTCAGAGTGGATGCAAACTGTCAAGAAAAGTAGTTTGGTACTTGTGAGGTTTCTTCAAGGCTGTAGAAGGGAACTTCTCTTGTTAAAGGTGGAAAATATATCTATTCCAGTCTCTGAACTTTAAAGAATATCTCTCTATAAAATAGCAATTACCTTAATACAGAAATGCCTAAATATGATCTAGAAAGCGTTTTCTGATGTCTATATCAACACTGTCTTTTTAGACCACTCCCCCCACCCCGATTCAGACCTAAATACTGGTTTGTGTATGGTTTGAATATTGTTGTGTATAAAAGGGTTACCAGGTGCAAATATATGCCCATCCTGATGCTTAAGTAATTCTGATTTTTTTTCCCTCGAATTGATCTTTGGAGTACATGCATGTGATAGGGCAAACATATTCTTTTCTGTAATTTTTCAAATCAGAAGTGCAGTTCTCAACTGCATAAAAATGTAAAATATTACTTTAAATTACAACCCTATTTTACTGTTACACAGCCCATGTGCTACTCTGCACATAAAACAAAGTCCATAATTATTATAATTGCTTGTCATCATCAGATGCTTTAGAACCATTAGTTGCTATATGAATTATAAACATGTTGATGAACAGAATAGTTACCATTAACATCATGGTCAATGGTAGGTTTCTCACAGTTAATGAAGTTTTAAAAAAGGAAATTCATTAATTTCCTCTTAGGAACTTGCTCTTTATTGGTCTCTTAAAATGTCTTATAAATTCTATTATTAGAGGATAATGATGGTATGGGGGGGAGATAGTCTGAACAATATGTACTGAAATCAGTAAAACCTGACTAGTTGTGCCTAATGACAGGTTGTAAAATGATCTTTGTATAGAATATTTCCTTCGATTTTGCTGTTCTTCATCAGTTCACCAGAACAGAAAGGGAAAAATATCAACCTGGCATGACTAGAGCTGAGTTTTTATTTTTTTTTATTTATTATTTTTTAGAGCTGAGTTTTTTATATTCCTTATATAGAAACCCTGAGATGCTCAGGAAAAGTACTTTCTAATGTGCACAAATCAATTGCAATCTTCCAGTGAAAAAACAATTAGAAGGTTGAATTAATATTACAAGGTGTTCATGTCAGAGGACAATGCTATTTACACGGTACTACCTATATGCCAGGTGCTATGTTAGGTAATTCATATTAATTATCATATTCATAATTATAGAAGAGGACACTGGAGCTTACGGAAGCAAGGCCAGTGTCTTAGAGGACAGAGCTGTGATTTTAACTCAGGCATTTGGACTCAGAAACGATATTCTGGTGCTTCTCCCAAATTATGAAGATATAATGGCAACATTTATTTAAACATTTCCCATGCTAAATATTAATATGTTATTTAATTTTCATAGCAGACACTATAATTTATCACTATGTGTTGTTGTTTGTTAGGTTTTCTATTTCTCAATAGCAGGAATAACTGTGTTGGGCATATGCACCTCCCATAATGCTTTGCAATGACTTGTAGGTGTTCAATAAATGCACATGAAACGTACAAATCATGTACATATTTACTCTGTACCATGAGAGGAAAAAGTGACTCTATGCATTTGGTAGCTTCATAATTGTAATTGTACAATAGGCTCTGCATTCCCTTTGTAATTTGCCTCTGAATTTTATTTGAATTGTTATTATGGCTTATTGAACCTTAAGGTTTTACCATACAAAATCCTTTCACTGTTATCATATTATAAGGAGTAAGGATACAGTATCTATTTTATGTAACATGTTAATTTCACGTATTTAGTAAAAGAAACAAGTGTACTGCGCTCCAAACAAATCCAAGATGACAGAATTTATTAAACCACCCCAGTTTCCTTCTAATGATATAATTGCAAACATTTAAAACAATAACAAAACAAAAACCTTTTAAGTTTACCTATTTAATTCATTTTCTGAGAGGCCATGACAGTAATCAAAACAGAGTGACTGAAAAATCCTTGGACTGGCAAAGAAAATAATTTAATTGTTATGGGCAAAATATCCTTATGAACTATAGTTTGTCACCATATGCTGATATGCTTTGAGAAAACAATGTCTCATTAGCATTAAAAACTTATTGATTACTGAAAATATTGTATACTAATCATTAATTTACCTTATCTACTTTTAAATTATCCCATGCATGTGTTTACTTTTAACTAAAATCTCTTAAATTTTGTTTCAATTTTTTTTGATTTTATTTTTGTTCTTTGTCTTCCCTTAAAAAAAATTCATTTTACTTTCCATTTGACACGTTTTCTTTCTATTAACCTTCATCTTGTTGTCTGCCTGTTTCATATTTTACTGTTGCTATTCTCCATTTTAAAGAGGAACCTTATTTAAATTCCCAGGATATCCCTATGCAACACGCTGTTCTCACTGGATGCTAACAAAAGAAGTATATCTAAGTAGCCACACTGATTTCTTCAAGTATTCACTGTTGTCTTCCATATGTCAGGTGTGTTCTAAGTGTTATTGCTAGAGCAGTGAAGAGAACAAGATCCCTGACTTTTTCTAGTGGATAAACTAATAATAACAACAAATACAATTTTACTGTTAATTAATGATACATGTTATAAAGAAAACCAAACGAGGTAAGGTGATAGAGAGCAATAAAGGAAGAAGAGGCTATTCGGTGATAAGAGAAATCATGTCTGAGGAGATAAAATAAGAGCAGAGGAGGAAATTAAGAGAAGGATACAGCCATGCTAACATCAGGAAGAAAACATCCTGAAGAGGGAGCCTGAGGTGGGAATGAGCTCCGAAGGACACCATAACTCTGGTGGGATAACAAGGAAAGAGATAAGGCGGAAGAGGACGACATGGGAGTCTTTGGATTTTGTTCTAACTGGGATGGGAAGGGATGGGAGATTTTAAATAGAGTAGTGACAAAAGCCCCTAACCTCTTGAAAGGATTATGTTGGCTGTTAGATGCCAAAATGAGCTATCGAGGGGAAAATTATATATATATATATATATATATATATATATATATATATATATATGAATAATAGAGGAAACTGAATGTAGCTGGCTTTGAAATATATTTTTTAAGGTTAGAGATGCTAAAACTCCCCAACCAACTGGATGTGGTGTATAGGAAATTTGAAGATACCACAACCCAATCACACTGTACAGAAACCCAAACAGTAAATGGTATTTGGCATTAATGAAGCTACTCTTCTAACAGCATAAATTATTAGAAGCACTCATTGACTTGCAAATATTATTATCAGTGGAGAACCGAAATGTAACATGAGAAAAAGGCTGAAAATTTCCAGCACTGGGTGCTGTTCCAGAAGTAAGCAAGATGGTTGCAGGGACCTGAAGCTGGGAAATTAGAACATGAGAAAGTGATTCCAGGATCACGGTGTTTCTTCTCACCAAGCTCTGGGCAAACAGGCAATGGGATGAAAGGCAGACAGCAAGATGGAAACGGGAGAAATCTACTGACCCCCACATTTGTTCTCAACAAATATCGCCAGCCACTCTTTGCTGTAATCTTAGTAATATTAGCAATACTAATATTATTTATCAGTTACCTAAGGCTTTATTAAGTTCCATGGATTGGCCAGGGGACATGCTCACAGGTATTAAACATTCTTTCAATGGGGAAATCCGTGCTGAGTTCTGAAAGGCCGCCTTACAAACAAGCATTGTAGGCAAGGGTCTGTCTATAGACTTGGGAACTGCATATACTCAGCCCACTTTGTGATCTTCTTCCCTAGCACATTCATATTGACAACTATGGGTAGGACACTATGCTAGAACTGCCCAACATAGGGAGGAATCGAGATCGGATTTGAGCTTTCTTAAACATGATTTACCTGTTTCTATGATCACAATTTTAGTCAAACTATAATATTAAAAGGAATGATTTTGTAGAAGACTCTTTGAGATTAGATTTGCTCATAACCAAATCTGGTATCCCACACAAGTCTTCTGTCTCTACAGCTGGGCTTTTTCCCACTATTATGCACTATTTTTCTAGCAAATTGCTCTGGGGGTTATATCAGAAGAGAAATTATAACAAAGGACAAGGTTCAGAAAGAACAAAAATGAAAAGAGAACTACACAGGACGATTTCCCTCAATCGCTCTATAAAAAGGCTGTGCTGTGCAAGAACAAAGGATACATAGTAAGTCCACCAGACTGGGTTGTCACTGGAGGGGGGTGGAGTGCAATGGGCTACAAAGGCATGCGTGAATAAATATATACATTATAAAAGCAAGTAAATGTCTTAGGTGGACAAATGACAATGATGTCATGAACTGAGGCACCTGCTTCTGAGCTTCAAAACAACCACCACCACCACAAACAGCAACAAGATGAGTTGATACAAAACTTTGAAAGTTGAAGTGCATTTTCCCTAAAAAATACGTTTTTACTACTCATTTAGAAAGCTCATGTTTGGCAATCTATTTTCCTGCCTACTTAGGCACCCTCTACATCTCTCTTCCAAAGGAGATGCCAAAGGAATCTGTCTTAGATACCATAACACACCCTCCACCCTCCACCCTCCACTCCCATTTCTAGAGCTTCCTAACAGGTGCTGCTTCTACCACATGTGTTCTCCATCTATAGTTCCTGACTGCATATTATTACCCATTTTATTTTAGGGTCAGATGTAAGAGAGCAAAGGAAGTATGCTCAGAATGCATCTAATTTGGACTTCCACTTGGTTTTTGCAATGTTCTTAAAATAATAAACACTGTTAATTTTTCTCAACAGAAAGGAGACCTTTCTGTGCAAGTTGGACATGTTGATTAGGAAGCAGGAAAGGGAAAGACAGAGATGCCAAGAAAAATGTGCTATTTTAATATCAAGCAACACAAAAGAGGCATAGGGTTATTTCCAGCCTGAAGTTGGAGGCTACATTTGGAGCAAAACTCTAAGATACCAGATGCTTAACTCAATCTTCTCTTTTCAATTGAGGTGAAATACATATCACATAAAATTAACCATGTTAAAGTGAACAATCCAGTGACGTTTAGCACATTCACAATGTTATGCAACTATAACTTCTATCAAATTCCAAAATATTTTCATGATCCAAAAGGAAAACCATTAAGCAGTCTCTCCCCATTTTGCTCTGCCCAAGTCCCTGGCAAACATCAAGATACATTCTATGTCTATAGATTTATTGATTTCAGGTATTTTGTATAAACAGAATAATATAATTTTGTGGCCTTTTGTATCTGGCTTCTTGCATTTAGCATAACGTTTTGGAGGTTCAGCCATGATACAGCACGGATCACTATACCATTCTGTTTAGGGATCCATAATATTTCATCTTATGTATTTACCAAAATTGGTTTATTAATTAATCTACTAATGAATGGAGACTTAATTACAATGGTTACAAACTCTGTAGTTTTTTTTTTAAGGTTTTTTATTTATCCATTAATGAGAGACACACAGAGAGAGAGAGTGAGAGGCAGAAACACATGCAGAAGGAGAAGCAGGCTCCCTGCGGGGAGTCCGATGCGGGACTCAACCCACACCCTGGGCCGAAGGCAGGCACTAAACCACTGAGACACCCGGGCTGCCCTATAGTTTCTTAAATATAGCCAATAAATCAAGGTTATGTTTCTCCAACCCACACAAAGGTTCTCAGTCACTCTATATTTGGGGGGACTTTCACAGAGGTATCAAATACGGTCTCTTCTACCTTCATGTCAGTACCTAATACTCAGTTACCAATTTTTCTGCTAATTTTCACCGACTGCTAATTGTGCCTCAGAAGTTTATTACATATTGAAAAGGTTTTCATTTACCCCTGTTTTCTTATTTCTGTTATATTTGGTATTGAAGAGTAGACTGGCATTGAGATGCCAAAGAATAAAAATATCAGCAATGACTGAAATACTTTTAGGATTCCTTTTTATTTTTTTAAAGACTTTATTTATTTGAGAGAGAGAGAGAGAAAGTACGAGTAGGGGGCAGGACAGAGGGAAAGGGAGAAGCAGATTCCCCGTTGAGTGCAGAGCCTGGTGCAGGGCTCAATCCCAGGACCCTAAGATCATGACCTGAGCTGAAGTCAGAAGTTTAACTGACTGAGCCACCTATGCATCCCTAGGATTTCCCTTAAAACTCTTAAAAATTGGACTACCTTTGGCTCGGGTCATGATACCAGGGTCCTGGGAATGAGTCCCACATCGGGCTCCTCACAGGGAGCCTGCTTCTCCCTCTGTCTCTGCCTCTCTCTCTCTCTCTCTGTCTCTCATGAATAGATTAATAAAATCTTAAAACAACAACAACAAATAAAAACCACTTAAAATTTAGTTTCTCTTTCTTCTTGTGGTTTTAAATTTATAGTCTTGGAGCATGATGAGAGGAATATTTAATTTTTTTAGCTATATATATATCTGTGATTTTTTTATGCTTAATTCATATCTCAATATTGGAAATGATCCAAGAATTATTATTTAAAAAAACAACTTGTCTTTCTGCTGCAGAATCAAGTTGAATTAGGGATAAATCATACTGTAGCGTAGCGGAGAGACCCCAGGAACAAGGAACCACAGCCTTGGCTTTATGTCCTAGCTCTACTCATTACTTTCCCTGCTTCTCCTCCAGGGAACATACATTCCTTCTCATTAAAATAAACCAAGTTTAAGAGCTTCCCCAAAAGATGCTAATACATTTTAAATGTTAAAAAAAAGTTTTCACATTTACATAATATGAGAAAATATTGGTTTCAATAAATAATGAACATATTTTGTATAATGCCTTTTGCAACTTAAAGAATGAGCATTGCTGATTTTGAAAGACAGTTAGCCTCTGTGGCCTTTCTCAAACATATTTGATAATGAAAATGTATTTTTTAAAGAAAAATCTAATAGGACTGCTATTCAGGAAAAATAAAATTAAGATAATGTCTAAAATCCTCTAAAAGTCTAAGGACTAACAAATATCAAAATATATTGTGTCATAAATGAGAGTGAAAGCTATAAAATATGAATGATTATTCTTTAAAAAGGATAAAAAATATAGTTATTCCTTTTTTAAATTCTGAATTTGGATTTTGTCTCCTTCTTATTAGTGAAGTAAAAGTTTAAGATCTTGCCAACAAAGAACAATATGGCACTATTGGCTGCTATATAAGAGCAGAAAGAGTTCCAGGGTTAGTGGAATAAGAAAGAGCCAAGATAGGAAGACTAAATTACTGAGTCTTTTTAGCAGCAAACATCATGACATTCAAAACTAAACAGACTCTCTCCCTCCCTCTCATTTTGCCTAGAATTAATCAGATTCATGTCTATTCACACATATACACACATGACACACACAAAATCTGATCTGGTGATGTTACTGACTGGTGATAATACTGAAATCATTAAAATATTCTGGTGTTTCACTGCCCCTGAACTGAAGCTGTAAATTCCCCCATCATCTTCCTCATTGATTAACGAAGATCATTATCTCCCAATTTATGGTTTTCATAAATCAATATTTATTCAGTGCCAAGAGGCATGGTATGAAATGCTGGGGCTTTAGAAACAGTGGTTAACAAAGACAGCATTTCCTGCTCTCTGTAAATTTGCAATTTAGAAGAACACATAACAGACAATGAAGATTTGATTAAAAAAATTCTTTTTTTTTTGATTAAAAAATTTCAATGAAGTTTAGCAATAAGAACAAAGAGTTGGTGTTTGTAAAAAAAAAAAAAAAAAAGGAAAAGAAAAGAAAAAAAAGAAAAAACACCTCATACTTATAAGGGCATCTGTGTGTCTCTGCTGGTTAGGCATCTGCCTTCCTCTCAGGTTGTGATCCCAGGATTTGGGTCCAGCCCTTCATTGGGTTCTCTGCTCAGCGGGGAGTCTGCTTCTCCCTATCCCTCGCCCCTCCCCAAGGCTCATGCTTTCTCCTGCTCAAGCTCTCTCTCAAAGAAATAAAGCCGTAAACACAGCTATATATAAAATATATATAAAATAGGACCCACCCTCTTAATTTCTAATAAGAGTTAACAAATAAAACCAATTAGAATACAGGAAGAACTCATTATGGAACAAGAGAATGCATTCCCTATTGCATTAATAGATGAAAATAGCATAGACATTTTTACTATAACAACTAGTATTAGAGTTTAAAGAAAACCGTAGTGAAGAATTCAGGTAAATAAATGAACAAACACAAATAAATCAAATTAGAAAGTCCATGCAGTAATCAAGCATAAATGCAAACAAAAGGATCACAAAGAAAGCAAGTTTCTTACAGCCTCTTCATCAGTAAGAGATCAATCATATTCAAGGCTCTTCATACATATCCTGACTGGGAAAAACTGATACCAGTGTATGACCAGAGAGTATCTGGGAGCTGAATCAATGGTAATCTGGGAATGGGGGCAGTGGATGGGGGCAAGACTCTATGGGACAGAGGTGTCTTCACCACTGTGCTAAGAGTAAAAAGAGTAGAAAGTCCATTTTCTTTTGGGATGACAGAGGTCAAACAAAAGCAAGGAGAGTAGTATTTTCGTTACCTTGTATTTTTAAGAGTTTTAAATACGAATTTAAATAACCTCAAAGCACTGTTTTTTTTTTTTTTTTTTTTTTTATAGCAGGTATTTGGGATTCACTGGTGAGGATCTACCCGGGATAATATTCCATCCCTGCTAAAGTAAAATTGAGCAGTAGGGATAATCCACAATAGTAACAGAATGTTCCAATCCTAATTGTTAAACTTGGCTTTGCTTCCAGATTAGTGAAGCCTTTCAGATGTCATGATACCTTGAATTAGAACAAAGAATTTGCTGTTCCCCAGAATCGTAGAATCCCTTGCCCTTGTATCTCCTTTTTTGCCCTAAACACTTCTAAGCAGCCCCCATGTAGGGTGGGACTCTTCTCAGCCCTCTGCCGGACCTGACGAATGCTTCTCCAAGGTATTTCCGGCTCATTTTATTTTCCAGCATTTTATAGAAATCTGCAATCCTTGGGCACCAAAAGTTGCCAGCAATGATCATTCTGTAAATAGTATTTTTTTTGGGCACCTATTATGTGTCAAACATTGCTCGGGGAACTGGAGATTCAGAAATAAGCAAAATAGCAAGAATGTATATTCCCATGCAGCTTAAATATAGTAGGAATGGGCAAATGATAATAAATGAATATAAGCATACCTCAGTTTTATTGCACTTTGCTTTATTGTACTTCACAGATATTGCATTTTTTACAAATTGAAGGTTTAAGACTTCAGTGGAGGAAGTAACTGCAGGTGTGGTGGAAATAGCAAGAGAACTGGAATTAGAAGTGAGTCTGAAGATGTGACCAAATTGCTGCTATCTCATGATAAAACTTGAAAGGATGAGGAGTTACTTCTTGTGGATGAGCAAAGAAAGTGATTTCTTGAGATGAAATCTGCTCCTGGTGCAGATGCTGTGAGGATTGTTGATATGACAACAAAGCATTTAGAATATGACATAAACTTAGTTGCTAAAGCAGTGTCAGGGTTTGAGAGGATTGACTCTCATTTTGAAAGGAGTTCTACTGTGGGTGAAATGCTATCAAACAGCATCAATGTTACAGGGAAATCGTTTATGAAAGGAAAAGTCACTCGATGCTGCAAACTTTCCTGTTTAGTGTTAAGAAGTTGCCACAGCCACCCCAACCTTCAGCAACCATCAACCACCCTGATCAGTCAGCAGCCATCAACATTGAGGCAAAACCTTCTACCAACAAAAAGATTATGACTCACTGAAAGCTCAGATTATGGTTAACATTTTTTAGGAATAAAGTATTTTTTAATTAAGACATATACGTTGTGTTTTTTATAAGAATAATGCCATTGCACACTTAAGAGATTACAATATAGTGTAAATATAACTTTTATATGCACTGGGAAAAAAAAACACCTCATTTGACTCCCTTTATTGCAATATTTACTGCAGTGTCTGGAACTTAACCCACAGTAACTCCAAGGTATACCTGTACTTATGTGTGTCATGGTAATCAGTTTTGTGAAAAAGAGGGCTGAAGCTGGAGAGAAAAGTATGGTGGGCCTGTGGAGGATGCTATTTTAAAAAGAGTGATTGAGAAAATTTCCTAAAGTAACAGTCCTTAGAACACAGGCTGATAGTTGTGAAGAAGTGAGCCAATCTGATTTCTGAGGGGAAGACCTTAAAGATATGGGATGGAGCACGTGAATAAATTAGTTCTATTGGTCTCCTGTCAGATAGTGATGAGGGTAGAAGGGATGGAATTCTTGCCAGGAACACTCAGAACTGCTTCTTCTCAAGCAATTGTAAACTGCAAGAACTGAGCAGCTCAGTGGGCATGGCTCTCCCATAGTTCCTTGCTTTTAAACTTACAGGGGCTTCCTAACCTACCCTCGCTTCACAGCTCCCATCCATATGTGCCCTTCTTACCTTCCTTTCATTTTCTTAGCCTTGACCTATTTTTCATCACCTCAATGGCTCTCTAGCACCCTATGTTCTCCAAGCCCTTCTTCTCCTTCAGCACCACAGTGAACCTTGTGATAAGGACTGCAATCCGCCTCAACGACTGCAATGGCCTTTTGGACCTACAGCCTCAGTTTCTCCAAATCCACAGAGCCGTCAGTGCTAACTTTTAGAAGCAAACTGGATAATGTCACCCATCTTCTTGAAATCCTCTCATGATCCACCATGACTCAGGAGAGAGCAATGACTCTGCAGTGTGATATTCAACATCCACCATGATCTCACTCTACCAGTATGGCAGCATGGTCTCTGAGTCTCCCTGCCTCTGACTTTATGCTATAATTCCAGCCATCATCTTAGAGTCTCATATTCTTCATATCTCTCCCATTGCCTCAAGTCCTGCACTGCTTTCCCTGTCTTCCTTTATCCCATTTTGGAAATTTTGCTGACACTCTTCTCTCAGCCTTCATTGAGAACCCCTATGCCATTCTCTTAGGATTCCTTATGCTGACAATTATCATTAAACTTGCTTATTTATATTAGCTTTATTATATGTCTGCTCCTATCCCACAGCTAAGGTAAAAAAACAAAACAAATGGGCAAGCAACAAGAATAAAACAATGAGATTTTTACCCCCAGTCCTTTAGCACTGATTCTGAACATTTCAAATAAAATAAATAAATGTATGCATCAGTGAATGATTGATTTGCTAAGGGGAAAGTATACAACATTACAGATAATAAAAGAGATGAAATGGAAATAAAAACATTTGAGTTAGATTCTGATATCACGGAGGAAGTTGATGTAATATCTTAAAGGTATTTATGAAAATGATCTGGATGATGCAGACGAGATAGTTAAGTGATCATCATGGTTTCTAACAAGTCAAGTTTCTTAAATAAAGAATGACCTACAAGTGACAGCATTCATTTGTTGATTGATTCTTTTTATTTCAAATATATTCGAGGAGCTCCTGCTATGAGTCAAATAGCTTTTCAGGCATTAGGAATGAAATGGTGAGCAAGAAAATGAGCTGCTCTTGCTTTCATGGAGTTTAATATCACAGGAATGAAACAGACATAAAACAGGCATATTCATTTTGACTCTGAATAAAAACAATATGGTCCTTTGGAAATAAATAACCTAAGAATCTGACCTGGTTGAAAGGATCAGGGAAGACTCAGCTGAGAAGTGAAAATTGGGCCATGAGCTAAAAATGGTAGGAGTTAACTGAACTGAGGCTGGAATTAGAGAAGAAAACAAAGTGGAAGAAGAGAAGTACAAACATAGGTGTGTGAGAACACAACAGAAGAGAATAAAGGGAAGTAGAATCTTTTTTTTTCCAAGATTTTATTTATTTATTCATGAGAGACACAGGCAGAGGGAGAAGCAGGCTCCACTCAGGGAGCCCGACGTGGGACTCGATCTGGGACTCCAGGATCAGGCCCTGGGCCAAAGGCAGGTGCTAAACCACTGAGCCACCTGGGAATCCCCAAGGGAAGTAGAATATTATTAGTGTGTCATAAGAGGGCAGAGCAAGATAGTGACTCAAGAAAAATGACAGTAACTGCTAAGTTTATTGGCTTATCAAGCCCTTATCATGTTGCAGATACTGTGCTACATGTTTTTACCTTGTATTTTCACCTAATAATGGCAAAAAAAAAAAAAAACCTATGGGAACTTATAACAACTTTTCCCATTTTTCACATAGCAGAACTATACATACTATTAAATTGTCTATAGTCTCAGCTAGTGAATGATGAAGTCCCAGCGAGAAACTCTGGGCCATGTGTTTAGAATCAATACTGCAGAGTAGACAGGAAGGGCTGGAGTGTCAGACAATGTGCTCCTTCACTCCTGGGCCTCCAAAGACCGAGCTGTTCTTTGAATAAAATTTCATATATTTATATTTAAGAGAAGTTTTCCACTTAATACTTGTGTGCCATCTCCTA
Organism: Vulpes vulpes; assembly: GCF_048418805.1. Classification (NCBI taxonomy): domain Eukaryota; kingdom Metazoa; phylum Chordata; class Mammalia; order Carnivora; family Canidae; genus Vulpes; species Vulpes vulpes. The sequence goes on along the minus strand of NC_132784.1, from coordinate 22,612,278 downwards.
TAAAGGGCAAAACTGAGAGGATAAAATGTGGGAAATTCTGGTGTATCAATTTATAATATAGTCTCTCCACTTTTTCGCTAAAGGCGGGTTGCTGGTGGGCAGGAACAAGACAATACAGCATTGAATCCACTTTATAAAGTTCCTTTGAAAACTCTGGTTTCCACGGATTTCAGAGATATGAACACAGAGAGACACTGCCAGCATCTTGTTCTCTAGTCTTTCCGCGACAGCACACCCTCCTAATGGCTTTCCTGAAATTGCTTGAGTCTTGTCATCTGACACAATAACTGAGGCAGGACTTTGAGAGGTGGAGAGGGGACAGAGGTGTAGATGCTGGTGGTGGCTTCAGATTTCTCGCCTTCACAGGGGCAGCTGTGATATTGCCACTGCATAACAACAGCCAGTTTTTCATGAATTTACTTTGGAGAAAATGAGTCTTGAGATGGCCTCAATTTGTCTTCAAATGGTAAGCTATTTCTACATTTGTTTAGTGTCCCAATACACCAAAGAAATGGAATACATAATATTATCCAGATCAGTAACTGGATTCATGGAGCGCCTGGGTGGCTCAGTAGGTGAAGTGTCTGCCTTCAGCTCAGGGCATGATCCCCAGGTCCTAGGATCGAGCCCCACATCAGACTCCCTCTTCAAATGGGAGCCTGCTTCTCCCTCTCCCTCTGCCGTCCCCCTGCTTGTGCTCTCTCTCTCAAACAAATAATTAAAAATCTTTTTTTTTTTTAAGTAACTGGATTCATTACAGAAATGATAACTGGTGTTCATAACAGAGTAAGGAGAAAGGTTGACTTATGGGCAGTTTCTAAAATCTCCAGAGGTGATATGCCCAACCTAAAGTGACAACAGCTAGGATTAGCCCCCGTGGCAGCTCTTACTGACTTCTACTACCAACCACATCGGAATCCTGACTCCCGGCAGTGATGTGCTTACTGGGCAGAGGTACCATGAGGACTTTGGGGCATGCTGTCAGCAAGCTGGCAAGCATTTCTCTCGCTGATCTCACCTTTCCTAACCATGCATTTTCTTTACCGAAGCAGTAGTTACATTAAACACTTGTGTTTTCATACTAGCATTTCATTTTTTAAACATAAAAAGAAATGATCACTGTCACATACCCTCAGCCATTTGGCAATGGGGAGTAAGAAAACACTGGTGGCTTTTAAAGCTTAGAGAAAATAATTTAGGTGATTAAAATAATTTCAAATACCATTTTGGTTAAAATATTTAAGTGCATGGGTTTGCAACTTGGATAAATAAATGGTGTCAGGTAAAATACAAATCACAGTGAAATAAGAAATAATTACTGTGTACTGTCTTTGGTTCTGGGATAAGGGAGGGGAGTGTACTTTCTCTTTTCAGTCACCAGAGGGAAAGAAAAAAGTGCTGCTGTTATGGTTATATGGTATTTCAAATGCTGCATCTTCCAAGGATTACTCCAAATATAGTCTATGAGAGCACATTTCTCCCTCAGATTCATTATAAGTCAGTTTCACTGCATGGAAAGCAGATGCTATTGGAGACAGAAAAGCTGCTTTACTCACACATTACCAAGCATTCTACAAAACAAAAGCAAAAAACAAACAAATTATAATGCATACCTCTGAAGACCAACGTTGAAACATTTGCCACAGAACGGTGCATTTTTTGATGACTTCTAGATTTTTTTTACTTATGGGTCCAATGTCTTAATTAAAAGTTAAGCTAGTTTTGTGTGTATATGTTAGAGTCACTAACTTAAAATAAGTGACATATTTTAGAAATCACCCACCCACACAAATGGACAGAAATTTAACTAAACTTTCTCTACTGAGCCTGGTGATAAAATGTAAATTGTTACTATGGGTTTAGAGTTGAATACTATCAATTAACATTTTTTTCCAGTTCACTGAAGATATACAGGAAATTTTTCATCACACACACACACACACACACACACAACTTCAGATTTCAGTGAAGAGTACTTCGTTGGAAATGGTCAATACTCCTGGTATTGCCTCGAGCAAATGAAACAGATGCACTTCTGTAAAAGGAGGTGTCTCTGCTGCTATTTTACTCTGGTTAATCGTTTAAGAAAGGAAGAAGCTGTGCTTTTCTCCCCAGACTTCAATAATTTTAATTGCTGACTTTATTCCTGATACTTGATGGTCAGGGTGTTCTAAGATTTTGCAGTCCTCAAAACTCTTTTCAGAAAGCCCCTTCAGGAGACCTGGCAGGGACTCTGGCCCCAGCATCAAAATATGGTCATAAAATTCGTATTTTACTGCTCTTATTGCCTTAATAGGAAGCACTCCAATGCTTATCCTGTACCCCGTAAAGGTAAGGAATGTTTGAGATTGGCACAATCATGCCGGCAACTCTTAATGACATGCTCAAAATAAGTGTTGGCTTCTGAACCACGTCTCTTCTGGGCCTACTTCTTCTGCCCACTCAGGGTTCACTGTCAAAGAACTTAGATTCATTTAGAGAAGATTGAGAGGAAATACCAACAAAAAGAAAGAATGCAACAAATAAATAGGATCTAGGAGTGTTTTTACTTTTTTTCTTTGAGCGGGATTTGTTATTCCTTTGTGTGTGTGTGGAATCCAACAAATCAAACTCTGGGTTATTGGTCCATAAGCAGAGGAATGTATTCATGCTCACACACACCACGCTCCTCTTTATCTTTTTCTGAGCTTCCCGGCTCCAGTGTCTGTTTTGAAGGACAGGTGTTGACATTAGCTATTTTAGTTTGTTCCACCAACCCAGGTGTTCAATTCTTGTGCCAGATTCGATTTCCAACAATTGTGTGTTACGCATTTAATACCTGGTATTTAGTCTCCTTTGACTGTGAAGAGTAAATGGACAATGAAGAGTGAATGCACAGTGCATAAAGCAGTTCACATGGGGAGTCTCAGGCAGAATTGGATTTTATAGTTAGTACTACCAGTCGTCTTTATCATTGTAGATCCCCTTCTTCTTTGTGCTCCTTTTCTTAAATGACCTCCCCCTTAAACTCTTTAACCTTCTCCTCTGTATGCTCAACCTAGTTGTAAAGATTTTCTAATTATTATCAGCAGATAATAAATGGTATGTACCATCTTTGAGGGTGTTTGTATTGAGGAGTATTCCATGTCAAGACCCCTTAAATCGTAACATTATAGGTCTATCCACTCCATCTACTCTAAGAGCTGATTTTGTTTCACACATAAAAGGATTTGACTACTTGGCCAGGAAATTCAGTTATGGTATATAGACAACCTTATAAAATGTTCTGGCTGGAATTTATAGGTTGTTTTACTCTGTTGAGCAGTCATAATTTCAAAAGACACAAGATCGCAACTCTCAAGGTTGAATAATCACTGGTGGTGTCCTGAAGAGCCAAAATGTCACAATAAGGCTAAATGGCATATGCTTTTGACCCAGCTGTCAGGTGTTATTAATAGGCTGACTTAAAAAATGAAAGCAGTAGGGGTGTCATCTACATTTTGAGGTCCATATGCTTAATGCAGTAAAACACCTGCCAGGGCTAGTTTCTGGTTCCAAATGAAGTAAATCAGCCTGCTTTCTTACCCCCGCCCCACCCCAACAGTTAAAAATACATCAACACCTACTCAGAATGTTACAATGTGCCATAACCCTCAGGCTATCACCTCTTCCACTCTGAACTGCTTGCGATTCAAGGTACGAGAACTGTTTCAATTCTTCTCGCCTTTGGAATAAACCTTTTTATATATATTCCTTTGCTCTGTGTGTGTGTGTGTGTGTGTGTGTGTGTTAATTGGGCCCCTCATCTTCCTCATCTTTTATTATCTTCAAAGTTTACTAAGTTGAAATGGAAAGTCTGTGCACTTACAACATGGAAATCAAAAAGCATTTGCGAAATTCTATCTCAAGATGCTAAACTGTGTTCATGATTAGATATATCAGAAAGTAACTCACACTTATAAACTATTATCTGTCGATCTATAGTGATTCTTTTCAGAGGAAGATACTCTGGTTTTAAAATCATTTATTTTATATGGGTTCATTTAAAAGAGAAATATTCAAGTTGTTGGGTTATTGTGTGGGTGTAACTCATTGAGTTTGACTAGGCCTGAGCTGAGCAGATAGGAATCTTAATTAAGATTTGGTCAAGCTGGGCAGCCCCTGTGGCCCAGTGGTTTAGCACCGCCTTCAGGGTGTGATCCTGGAGACCCGGGATCGAATCCCATGTTGGGCTCCCTGCATGGAGCCTGCTTCTCCCTCTGCCTGTTTCTCTCTCTCTCTCTCTTTCTCTCTCTGTGTGTGTGTGTGTCTGTCATGAATAAATAAATAAAATCTAAAAAAAAAAAAAAAAGATTTGGTCAAGCTGAACAATCCAAAGTCACTTAGTTTTTCGATTAGAATAGGTTCTCCATACTTTTATAACTATGATATTAGTAATTATCCCATTTTAGCAAGAATCTATTATTCCTTGTGTCCACGAGTAGGGAATACAGGACCAGGACGGTAGGAGAGGGAAGAAAAGGAGAATAGAGTGTTGGTGGTAATTCATGCTTTATCCCAAGCCCTTGCTTGAGCCTATTCACTTTAGCAGCTTTTATTATTATGCTTCATTTCTTTTGGTAATCTTTTAGTTTGAATTTTCAATTCATTTTCTTCATTTTCTCGGAGAGTTTAAAAACTTATCCTCAAGACAATTCCAAAACAGCAGTTCCCCAAATTTTTCTCAATGATATATACACTCTATTACTGTACATTCTTCCAGAGTGACTATTTGGCAAGAGAAGTTTCATTTGACTAGTAATATATTTTCCTTTTTCTAAGTCTTATTATTTTTTCCCATCTTATACTTGTTACTTTAAACACCAAATCTTTCACATCATTTAACAAATGACTATGCAGTACTGACAACTATCATTGAACTTTCATATGCATTTGATATACTGTCAGATGTTGACCACCAAGTTGAGAGAATCTGATTTATTATCATCTACCTCATCTTCCCTCTTTTCTCCTGAGAAATAATCAATCCCACTTTTAGGCAACATGTCTCCTGTTGCCTTACCCAAATAATGTTTACAAGAGTGTTGAAACAGCAATGAAAGTTCATGCCAAATTCCTATAACATTTCTAATGTTAGAGATGAACTGAGTTTACTTTTCTGTGCATTGTGGAAAAGTATAAAGGTAATAATCGGATGTCTCAGCAAAGATTGTTGGTAGATAATTTCATGAGTAAATGTCAGATCAATAGCATTACATTCCGCTGACATTTCTTCCCTTGGGTGCCTCCAGCTTAGTTGGAATCTAAACTAAAATCACCTAATAAGCATAACCAAAGAGGTACTGCCATTGATTGTTGGTCTAATTGAGTTCTTTTTCAGGTGTTCACACCATCCGAAAGGAAAAAAAAAAAAGATATTTTCTTTAATTCTGTGATCTTAATGACACCTTCTTAATTCTACATTCACTGTGCCTTCTTTCCTTTTTTCTTCTCTGGTTTCACACTGCATCCATTGGATTGCTTTATTATATCACTTTTACAGTCACACAAAGACACTTACAGTCAAAAAAATGGTAGTGTCCTTGATGATAATTTTTATATCACTGTTCAATAGCCTTAGTTAAAACTCTAATTTTATGCATGCATACCAGATAAAAAGAGCTCAAGGTCTTCTCAGGCAATAAATACGAGAAGTCCTGTCTTTCACAGGCCATGAAAGTAGGTTCATTCTCCCAAGAATCAAATCAGAGACATTACGATTGCTTCCTACTATTAGTCATTTGATGTCTCACTGGTACTGGATTGAAAAGTAAAAAAAGAAACACACACACACACACACACATATATATATATTATAATAAGATTTTATTTATTTATTCATGAGAGACAGACAGGCAAGGACATAGGCAGAGGGAGAAACAGGCTCCATGCAGGGAGCCCGATGTGGGACTCGATCCGGGAACTCCACCCTCACGCCTGAGCCAAAGACAAATGCTCAACCACTGAGTCACCCAGGCATCCTCCCACCAAAAAAAAAAAAAAAAAAAAAAAAAATCTTGATTGTAAATTTCCTTGAGACACGGTACACTTGCACTAAGTAGAACAATTACCAATACAAGCCATAAAATAAAGATAGAAGGAAGAATGTGGTAATCAGTTTTTGAAATGTTTTGGAAATGGCAATTTGACCACTTAGATAATTTAACCCTAATATAGACTTCTCTTCAAATAATATGGAAATATCAAAAATATATTACTATAAAAAATAATGATAAAAGTGTATTAAATGTTTTCACATTTTATTGGATCCTATTGGACTTTTTCTTTACATGTCCATTTTACATAGTGAATCAAGAACCACAAAGATATTTCACATTTGACTCTTTTTCTTTTCATAAACTACATCTAATTCGTACCAAATACTTTCTGTTTTCCATTTGAAATACATTCATAATTTCTGCACTTCTACTACCTCTACTGCCACCTGATTTCAGTTACCTCAATCTCTAACATAAATTATTGAAATACCTTCCTAACTGGTCTGCCTTTGGGCCTTGCAGCCTTGAAGTATTTTGTCAGCACAACAGAGATGTTTTCAAAACATATCAGATTGTGTAATTTTTCTGCTCAACAATTTTCCAGTCTATATAAGTCAAAGTCTAAGAGTGCTAGCCAGTGCTCTACCCTGTGTGCAACTCCCACCCTAGCCCCTACCTCTCTGTCTTCATCTCCCACTAACATCATCTACCCTTCCCCCATTCTTGCTACATTAGCTTCCTTGTTGTCTACATGCTAGGGAGCACATGATGTCTCTTTCCAATCCCAACTCAAATGTCACAGAGTAAGACTTTCGCTACTACCCTATTTACAAATGCAACCCTTTCACTTTCCCCCTGCACACCCAATACTCATTCAGACATCATCTTTCTCCATAGCACTTGTTAACCAATTGATGTATTATGAATTTATCAATTTATTGTCTTCTCCTTTTCCTCTTAAACATAAGTTCCATAGAAGACAAGGATTTTTTCCTGTTTTACTTATTGCTAATATTCCCAGTCACTAGGTCACTAGAATAGTCCTGGTTATAGCATACGCTTAATAAGCACTTGTTTGAATGAACAGAATGAAAGAAACGTGCTTGGCAGGGTACGTTGGACATGGTAATTACACCGTAAATGGTGGCCATTGTTATAAAGATTTTTTTCCTAGGAAAGCTAGATTATACATAATATCCAGCACTCTAACTGTGGAGTAAAAACTACATTTGAATTCCCTAATAATGAAAACTTGGGAAAGTTATTTAGTTTCAATGAACATTTATTTCTTTATCTATAAAACAGAACTGCTAACACCATATAGATTCCAGTTTCACAAGTACTGGATGACAATGAAATGACAAGTTTGAAATGTTTATTATAGTACTTGGTCTAAATCAACACAGATTTGCTTTTTCTGATTCCTATCCATCCCTTCCTAATGTTCTTTGATAATTACTTTTTGGATGCCTACCATGTGCCAAGCACTGATTGCCACTGGATGTCAAAATATGAGATACAGTTCTTGCTCTCAAAGTGCTTACAATCCATCGAGGAGACAAACACATGAATCATTTTTTTTTTTTACTTTAAAGTAACAGAGAAAGTAAAATAATAGAAGTTGTCTAGATTAGATAGTACCGAAGCTAAATTTTGAAGGATGGCTGACATTTACCCAAGCATCCAAGCTCAGAAATAAGGGAAGCTTTTCCTGGGGAAGAGAATAGCATAAGCAAACATGCAGAAGCACAGGTGAAGAAACACAGCATGTATGGAAATTTATGACCAGCTGTGTAAGGCAAGACGGCAAGGCAAAAACCAGGAGTAGCCAGAGATGAGGCCAAGGAAGCTGAAAGACATCAGGCTCTTGGAAGTCCTGCATATCATACCAAAGGACTTAGTTTGCATCCCCTTGATACCAATAGGGGTGGGGAAGGAGATGAGAGTATTGCAGAGTCATATGTATGTTTTAGAAAGATAATTATGCCAAATACGTGAAGGATGGATTTTAGTGAGTGGCAGAAACAATAGCGCTTTAAGAGTATGGAATTTGCAACCAGACTGTTACATTTCAATCTCACTAGTCCATCATTTCCATTAGTTCCCAGCCTACTAACAGATTTGAATTCTGCTAGCAACTTCCACTTACAAACTAGGTGTCCTCAGAAAGTTATGCACCTGTCCCAATGTTTCTATCTGTAAAAATGGGATTAAAACTAGGATGGTTTTCTTCAAAGTGTTATTATGATCATTAAAGACATTAAAGTTATAAGTTAAACCTGTAAAGTTCTTACAAGTTATTTAACTTGTAGACTTAAATAATGCATTTAACAAAATGCTTTAATGATGGAACATTTAAAATCTGTACAATTAAGAAATACAGGACACTAATTAGAAGGTCATTATTTCGTTCTATTTGTAAAATTAAAAAGGATTATGGGAGTCTAATCAGTATAGTACTCTTTTCCATTAAGATATCAGTGGTAATAGTGATAGAAAGGAGATGGATTCAGAAGTTTTTCTGAAGTAAAACCAACAGAGCCTGATTTTGCCTTCTAGGCTCATACAGTAGGTCACAAATCACCACAAATTCCCATGCATACTGTGTTTTTTCAGAACTAGTGAGTGACCAGCCAGGTTGGGAAAAAAGGTAGTTAAAGGAGCCTGGGACTTCTTAGGTAGAGAGTTAGGAGTCTAGGGGTTTCTAGTTCGGACAATTCTGAATGTCATTTTATGAAATCTGGGATAAAGAAAGAGATATTTTATATATCCCAGTTCTATCTATGCCTACTTTTCACCAAATATTTATTTGGTACCTAATACGTAACTGTATCATGCTAGGTACATATATATAATATCTGCCTTCATAAAGCTTAAATTATAATGATAAAAAAATAATGATTGACATAAACATTTAATTAATGAAATAAATAACTAATAAAGTAAATGACATTAAATTATAAAGATATTGTTATACAACAATGTAATAAATTAACTGTTACTTAAAAATGACAGAAAAACCGGGATGCCTGGGTGGCTCAGTGGTTGAATGCCTGCCTTTGTCCCAGAGCGTGATCCTGGAGTCCAGGGATTGAGTTCCACATTAGGCTTCCTGCAGGGAGCCTGCTTCTCCCTCTGCCTCTGTCTCTGCCTCTCTCTCTCTCTCATGAATAAATAAATAAAATCTTTCTAAAAAATGACAGAAAAGAGACCATATATAGCAAAGGCACTGATCTAGTCTAGTGAGATTGTAACATTTAAAAAATCTGAGAGATAAGCAGTAGATAACAAGGATATATATAAGATGAAGCTAGCAAGATAAACAAGGGTTAATTCTTTCTGTTTAACAGATCTTTCTCCTTCCCAGGGCAAAAAGGTAATTTCAAAGAGTAGGTAACTTCTGATGTAGCTTTCCTGCCCCCTTCATGTATCTAGGCCCTTTCTGAGTACATGAAGCTCACTATGCCATGTGGCTTCTTATTGATGGTGATTTTTCTTCTATGGTCCTATTCTTCATCCTTGAAGTCTTATCTTTGTTGTCTACCCCAAGTTCCTTACAGTTAATCAGACAAATCTAGGTCTAGAGCACAATGGTGTACATGGTTCAAGTTTTATTCTATTAGATTCTTAGATGTTAGGCAAATCAGGAACTTGCCAGAAACTACTTTAATCTTTATATATCCTATCCATCCTAGAAGCTTAAGCTGGACTTACAAGAGGCTGTCATCCACTTTTTTTTTCTTTTTTAATTTATTCATGAGAGACACACAGAGAGAGGCAGAGACAGTGCAAATCAAGGCCATACAAACATTACTATTCAGCAATCATATTATCACAGAACAAATAGGTTATGTTTTTATATACTGGTTCAGGAGTTCAGAAACCAACAATGAACTGGTGATTTTCCTTATGTTGATTCAAAGCAAAAACTTGATAAAAATGTCAATCTTCTTATAATTCTCTGATCCAAATCTTTAATTCTTCAACATTATTATAGCTTTTAAGATGAATTTTTAACCATCTGAGGCACATGGACTTTCATTATCTGGCACTTGCCTACCTCCATACTCAGTTCTACTTTTTTCTCCTGGAACATTTTTCCTTCCAGCCCTTCTGAGCCTCAAAGAGTGCTGCCTCAAGTTTCTGTGTCTTTGAACATGCAGTTCCCCTGGGCCCCGGCCTCATTCATCCCTAGTCTTCCATCCTTCCAAGCTCAGTCCAAATGCACCACATTTTAGAGAGCCTTCCTTGATTCTCCACTGTGAAGAGTCAGATCTCCTTTAAAGAGATAACAGCACTTAGCTCAAAGTGTGCAGTTAGCTGGCAGGCTACAGCTGTTAACCCCTTCATGATTCATCTTGGCTCTTGAGCTAGTATCATGCTTCAGACCTGGCTCTTACCAGGGGCCATACTCAGTTCATTGCCATGTGAGTCTCTCCATAAAGTAGCTCAGAAGGAAGCAGCTGACTTCATCTGAGTGAGCAAGCAAGATCCAGAGAGTGCAAATGAGATGAAAGCCATACCTCTTTATGACCTAATTTCAGAAATGAAACTCCTTCATGCCATATTCCCTTCATTAGAAAAGAACTACTCAAGGAAAGAGGTTACACAATGATGTAAATACCAGGGAGCCCAACTCATTGGGAGCCTACCCCATGTGGTAAACTGTTTGTCAACACTCTGCGGTTTCTCTCTTCATCTTTTCCATGAGAATATTTTCAGCTTAGATCACAAGTATTTATTGAACACTATGTACAGGCATACTTCAGAACTATAACATGAGTCTTCCTTTCTCATTACTTTATTTAGCACTCAACTTATTCTGTAAAACTTTGACTCCTACTCATTTAATGCATATTTACTAAGCATGTACTATGCGCCTGAAATTGTACTAGATATTGGTATTTCCAAAATGAATAAGGACTCAGAAACAAATTTTTAACCTCCACCAATTTTATGTATAATTTTAATTAGCTTCATTTTACAATAGAAGTGACCTTTTAAAGCTTAATCCTGTAACCATATTTTTTATAGAAAAATAATTATTCTTTGGTATAATGCATACTTCAAGAATTATGCTATCAGGTTACTTATATGTTTGGGTTTTTAGAACATGGCAGGATAAATACCCTTATTTGAAAATGCATTATTGCTCCTAATTTTGTTGTTCCTATTAATGTTTTGTTTATGCCATTAAAACAGCTGCAGTGATTTAGATTCCTGTTTATAATAATGTGTGAACCCAGACATTTATAGTCGGAACATGAAAATGAACTAGCCTGGCATATCCACAATGGTTGCAGTACTCTCACTCTCTCTCTCTTTTAATACTGCTGATTGATTGTACATTAGTTTGCATTAAACTTAAAGTTGTATTCCTCTTGCAAATTGCTTTTCTCCTTTACTCCAAAATATATCATAAATTAATTGTAAAACTACTAAGCACATAGCTACAGGATGGAAAACAACTGCTTTAAGCCAGGCCAAAATGATACATGTAGCTCCTAGAAGTCTATCTACTGGGTTGTGTATCACATTAAAACAAGTACAGCTCGATCTGACCAAGAGTTATATGGGCTGGTTCTCAGAATCATTCTGCCTCTGTCACAGCAGAGGGTGGAAAGTACAGGAGATAAGATGTGATAGATCAGTAGCATGGAGTAATAATGACAGTTTGAGATTCTGAGTGTAAACAATCTGATAATAACTGAGGCCAAGGTAAAAGAATAGAATGCAGGACTAGTAATAAAGAGATTTATTCAGGGAGAGCCATAGTTATTTGGAGGCTATTTTTTAAAAGTAGGTTCTATGCATACATAGAAAATTTTTAAAAATTAAGTAAATAAATAAGTGCATTGCTCAAAATCCTAGAAATTTTTTAAAAATTACTTAACTTTTGACTCTGAATCCTTATTTGGATGTTTGGTAAAACTATTGGGGCAGATGATATATAAAATATTAACTTGTGGCATAGAAGCACTAACCATTGACAAATGTTTGTTCTGCTGACCTCTGACTCAATCTGGAAGATTTGGGGTTATAACTACCCCTGTGCTGGGGTGCCTGAAGGGCTCAATAGATTAAGTATCTGCCTTCTAATCAGGTCATGATCCCAGGGTCCTGGAATCAGGCCCCAAATCCTGCTCTCTGCTCAGCAGGGAGCCTGCTTCTCCCTCTCCCTCTGTACCCCGCCCCATGTTGTGTCCTCTCTCTCTCTCTCTCTCTGCTCTCTTTCTCAAATAAATAAATAAAATCTTAAAACAAAACAAAACAAAATTACCCCTGGAGGACAAAAGAGAGATTTTACCAAGGTTCAGCAGATAAAAGATATAAATTAATTATAGTCTCCCCAAGATTGGAGAAGAAAAATAAAACCTAGATTCTAGGCATGAGATTGACAACACTTTTAAATGAACTTATTTTGATAGAATCAGTTTACTTCCTTTGGCCAAAGTAGACAAAATTGCTACTTTGAGAAGAAAGTGGTGGGGTGGCAATTTGCCTGGATTGGCCATTTAGCAATGTCTGAGACATTTTTTTATTATTATACTTGGAGAGGTGATAGTGGTATCTAGTGAGTAGAGGCCAGGGGTGCTGCTAACCATCCTACAGTGCAGAGGATAGCCTGCCACAACAAAGAATTATCAGGCCTCTAATGTCAGTAGTGCCAGGGTTGAGAAACCTGAGGTGGGCATTAAATGAACACTGAGAGAAAAGGTGGAGAAAGGCATAGTAGGGAATCTGATGTTTGTGTCCCCTTTTCCAATGCAAACTAAGAGGAAGGAACCAAGATGTTCCTTGCAAGACCTAGGCAAACCTAAATGAAGAAGAGACATGTTTTCTAAGTACAGTAGAAGAAAACAAGCCAACAAATATGCCCTGGAGAAAAACAGTGACATCTAAGCATGAAAGGTACTCAGATAAGGTCCTTAGTTTCCCACAGGTCTGAAGGTTGCCTAAGAAGATCTGTTAAGTTCCCCCATAGGCCCAGAGTGACCTGCAGGGCTAGCTGGGAGAGTAAGCCACAAATCTACTGCAAGGCAAAGGGTGCTCACCTCAGATAGGTATGCATGCACTACACATGAGACCCATGAGGAACTCTTAGGGGCTGGATGGGTGCAAAGTCCAGTGCCTGGCTCTGTCCAAGACACACAGACCTGGGCACATAGGCCAGCCCAGACCAGCTCTGGAGTATAATAAGACAGGCTGTGTGATTCCTACCATGATGCTGTTCAGCTAAGACCCTAAAGATATGAGCCCCCTCCTTCTCTTGCCACCACCTCACATGCTCCGTGCTGAACTACACCTGGGAACCAGTACTATTTCACATGACTTTCAAAATAAAATGGGAAGGAAGAAAGACCTTTTAAGGAGAAAACAATGACATAAAAATGAACCTTTGAGCATCACTGAAGTGCTCCTGAGGTGGCTAAGCTCTTCTGAAGTGGCCTAAAACACCGTGCAGTAGGACAGAATTTACCTGAAAGCTCATACAATAAGTTCTCTGGCAAAGGCTCAAAGTTTGGTCAAGACAAAATATATTTTTTTAAATACCTCTGTTACACAGACTGTTGTAACTTGAAAGATCATGCCTGTTACAACACTTCTGGTGCTTTTTATTTCTTGACATTGTAAGAGACTGTGAGACAGGACTTCTGGTATAACTGATTATTACTTTCTCTTTGCTTTCAATCTTAAAAGTTGCATCCCTTAATGACATGGGCTATCTGCCAATGGTTTACTCATCCCTTTTCCTCTTATTAATTCTTACTAATTCTTTTTGTCTAACTTAACTTCTCTTCCACCTGGAAACTTTTCCTGACCACTCTAGATTAGTTTAAAAGCCCCCCTGAAATACATTTTCATAGTACTTAACAAACTTTATTGTAATTCTTTATTAAATTATTCATTTTCTTTGAAGACAAGGTCAGTGGTGATGGCTTGTCATGGACTCCCCAGTGCCTAACACAGTACTTAACATATTTTAGGCATTAATGAATGTAGGTTTTTCTAATTAAGATATTAAATATGTTGAACCCTGCAATGATGGTTAAGTTTTAATAGCTAATTATCACTCTTGTAATTTCTCCCCAATTTTCTACATTAAAAAGCCCTATTTGTGCCACACCTATGGATATTATTTTTGAAAATTATTAGTTTTTTTTTTAGGACCATGGCTTATAAGACAGAGATTATAAATTACATGTTTGAGTTGGAGGCTCCCAAAGGCAAGATGTTGTGCTGTTTCATAGAACCAGATACACATAACAAATATTAACTGGTTTCCCTTGAATGAGGAAGAAAATGTGGAGAATACCATAGGCTTCAGAGGCTCGCAAGGCCAATGTAGCAGAGTGTTGATTCCACTGCTTACCAATTTTGTGATCTTAGAAATAACCTATTCAGGCATCTGTTTCTTAATATGCAAAAATGGGCATAATAATACCTAATTATATTTTTGCTGATTACATATTTATTAGAGGGAAGGAGAGAGAGAGAAAGAAAAGAGAGAGGAAGGAAGAAAAAAGGTAAGGTAAGGTAAGGAGAAGAGAAGAGAAAGAGAAGAGAAGAGAAAGAGGAGAAGAGAAGAGAAGAGAAGAGAAGAGAAGAGAAGAGAAGAGAAGAGAAGAGAAAGAAGAGAAGAGAAGAAGAGAAGAGAAGAGAAGAGAAGAGAAGAGAAGAGAAGAGAAAGAAGAGAAGAGAATTTTCATCTAGATCCTAGTATAGGCTGAATAATAATCCAATTTCTCCCCATAAAAATATTAACTATCTACCTCAGATTTCTAATTCTGCTGATGAGAGAAGTCAATTGGTTTCTTTTTTTTCTTTTTTTTTTTTTTTGAGAGAGAGAGAGAGAGAGAGAGAATAGACACTGAGGTGAAGAAGGAGGAGAGAGAGACGGAAAGAGAATTTTAAGCAGGCTCCATGCCCAGCATAAAGCTCAATGCGGTTCTTTCTCAGGACCCTGAGATCATGACCTGAACTGAAATCAAGGATCAGGTGCTTAACTGACTGAACCACCCAAGTGCCCCAGTCAATTAGTTTCTTAAATGACACCTTCTACCAAACCAAAAAGGCCCTGCTGCTATCATCATCATCATCATCATCATCATCATTCTTAAGTCTTCAAGTTCCCCAACAAATGAGAATAATCCAGGTTGCTCTGTTCTCCCATAGCCATAGTTTGTGATGCAACATTTGCTGGATCCCTGGTAATTGCTTTCTGAGGCTACTCCAACACCAAAACATTTAAGTTTAAGAAATTTCTTAAAAATAAAGAATGCCCTTTGACAAAACTTGCTAATGGGGGGGGGGGGAGTGTTCTCTTTCCCCTTAATGAGCTGAATTGAGGAAACCCAGGTCTGTAGTATGTCAAAAAGTTGGTGATGCACAGAGTTAACAGGATGGAGGTACTGAAACTGAGCTATTTTGTGATAGAACTGATGATTAAAGATGTAATTTGTCTGACTTTTTTTAATCCTACCATACTGAATTGGAGGAGAAAGAATAATTACATATGGTTCTAAAATCAGTTATTAAAAAAGATCCTTTAGGATACAAATTTAATATCAATTTTATGATTAAATTATGCCATTGTATTCCCAGAGCCTCTGGGTCTCTATGGTTTGATACAGATTCCTGTAATCTGCCTCTTCCCTGTCTTTCCACCTCCTTCCTGTTGCTCATCCTCATTATATACTTACTCCAGTCATATTGGGATACTTGTGATTCTCAAATAAACTGTGATGTTTTACCCTTTTGTGACCTTGCCTTCCTAAGCAGAGGCTATCACTTCCACCTATTATACTTTACATTTCGATTCATTTATTCAACCAACATTTATTAAGTACCTCCTATATCTCAGTTATAGCAGAAGGTTCTCAGAAAATACAATGCTAATGACATGATCTCTTTCCTCAGAGAGTTTGAGGTCCTATAAAGGGAAACCTGTAGATAAATGTTCAGAGATGATATGATGGATGCAATAGAAGAGAATATTGCATACAGAGGTAAGAAGATTTGAAACAAGATTCAGAGAGGTGATCATGACTGAGCTGAGTTTTAAATGAAGGCTAGAAGGCAGAGAGAGCTGTGGAGTAAAAAGTAGGGTTATGAAACCCCCTGGTGTGTTAGGGAAAGTACTGTGAGGAACCACAAACATAACGGCATAGTGGTGAACAATTAATAAGATAGGCTTAGAGTCCAAGATCAGAGTCTGGATTCAGACTCTGGGTGCCTGTCCCTTGTGTATACACTCAAGCCTCTCAATTCCCTCATCTATAAAAGGTATATAATCATTTTCCACGGTGTCATAAAAATTAGTTAAGAGCATATAAAGCACTCAGCTTGAGCACATTATAAGGGCACAAAAACATTTTTTTATTGTTTATGTTATTATTCTGGAGGCTGTTTGGTGTGAGGGAGTGGTGTGTGGTGAGAGACAGTATTAGAAAGATAAAATGGTGCTAATTAAAAGGCTTGATATGCCATACATATGGTAGACAAAATAATAAGTACCCATATCCTAATCCCCAGAGCCAGAAAATATGTTAGTTTATGTATCAAAATGGACTTTGCAAATGAGATTAAATTAACAGTCTTCAGGTGGGAGATTATCCTGGATTACCTAGGTGGGCTCTGGGTAATTGCAATGGTTTATAAAGGGAAGGGGAAGTAGAAAAGTCAGAATCACAGGAGATATAAGGAGAGAAGCAGAAGTCAGAAAGAAGAGAAATTTGAAGATCCCATGCTGCTGACTTTGAAGATGGAGGAAGGCATCATGGGTTAAGGAATGCAGGTTGCCTCCAGAAGCTGAAAAGGTGAGGAAACAGACTCTAAAGCTTCTAAAAGACACTATGGACATCTCAATTTTAGGACTTTTTGAACTTTAGAAACTATAAGATAACAAATTTGGGTGGTTTTAAGCCAGTAAATTTGTGGTAATTTGTTATAGCAGCAATTGGAAACTGTAACACACAGAAACATATAATGATATTCTATCATTCTGTCATCAAACATAAGATATTTTATTTTATGATCAGTAGAAAATTATTAGGATTTTAAAAAAGGAATCAAGCTATCAGGTATGCAATTTAGAAACAGTTTCATAGATGTAATTTTTAAAAGACTGAATCAGAGATAAGTAATTCTGAAAACAATGGAAATCAAATGAGGAAAGTTTTGAGAACCTCGGATGAAGAGGGTTGGATAAAGGTGCTATTAAGAAATGGAGGGGGGGGGTGTCTGGGTGGCTCAGTTGGATAAGCACTGGCTCATGGTTTCCGCTTAGGTCATGATCTCATGGGTCGTGAGATCAAGCCACACATCGGGCTCCACACTCAGTGGGGGAGTCTGCTTGAAAATATTCTCCCTCTGCCCCTCCCCCTACTCTCTCTCTGTCTCTTTAAAAACAAATTAATTAACCTAAATTCCTGGATGATAGAGACTGTATCCTACCTAATACAGCATTTGGATGAATGACTATTGTAAAATATCAGCTTTAATTGAAATGTACATACACTTTTGAATTTTAAAGAAGTATGGCTTAAGTTTTGTGGCAGCATTATATAAACTAAAAACTTAGGATAATTTCACTTAATGTAAAAACTCTACTATGATGTGCACCATGGGCTATAATTATAGTGAAACTATTTTATTTTTTCATTACAGAAGGTTTTTATTTGTTTTAGAGAAAAGCACCTGAAAATCTTAAAACAATAATTTTAGCCATATAAAATTATGATTAGAAAAGAGCTAACCACTTTTTAAAAATTTTGTTAAAGATTTTATTTATTTATTTATTTATTTATTTATTTATTTATTTATTCATGAGAGACAGAGACAGAGAGAGAGGTAGAGACATAGGCAGAGAGAGAAACAGCTCTCCCATGCAGGGAGCCCGATGTGAGACTCTATCCCAGAACTCTAGGATCTTACCCTGGGCCAGAGGCAGACACTCAACCGCTGAGCCATCCAGGTGTCCCACAGCTAACCACTTTGAGTTAAAAAAGCTTTCATTTCAAAAAATATATATTAAAAATATGTATTACTACACTATACAAAATATAACAAAAGCAAATTCATTTTTTGGCATCATAATTTAATTAGATCATGAGTTAATTATGATCTCTATTTTTTTATTTTGTTGTCCTGGTAATATATTAACTCTAAGTTTTAGTTTAAACCAAGTCCTAATATTATTTTAAGTATAGAAACAGACTGTCACTCCATTGCAATACATTTATTACACCTAATCAATGCATTTGATCCACCAAGGGTGACAACATCTACCCACAAAATATTTCACCAAGACATTTTACTTAAATGTTAGGAACACTACACCAAGAAGAAGTTAATTCTGTGGTGATAATTGAAGCATATAGCCAAGTGTGTTCTTGTCTAGGCTTTGAGAGTATAAAAGATGTAGTTTGGAGAATAAATTGGTATTTTAATCAACATCTTTCTACAATAAATCAGGTGGCTAAATACAGTTCTGATTATATATTTTTATCAAATTCATTAATGTCATCTTAGTTGTATTTGGTATATCGCTGAGGACTTTCATTAAAGGTAAAGAATGATTCTTGGAATGACCCCACTTGTACGTGTGTATGTGTGTTCAAGTGCATATATATAAGAAAGAGAACAGAAGAGTCATGACTTCAGATAACTGTGAACAAGTTAAAATCTTCCATGCTTGTTACCTCAGAGTTCCAAAAATCAAGTGGCACACCAAAGATTAGCTTGTCTATGACAAGTAATTTAGTTTTTCAAGCATCTACTCTGTGTAGGACATGGTTTTGTGATGTTCAAGAGGATAAAATCACATCTGAAGTATCTCTAATATCCACCTATCCAATTTGCTATGACCAAGATACAATTAAATACCTGGGAATTATGTAATTTAAAGGATGTCATATTTATTCTCCTTTTTTACATCCATTTCTTCTAAAACCTGAGACACGATCACTATAATATCCTCGAGGTGAGCAAATCTTCCTTGTTTGAGAATGAATTTCCTTTTTGAAGTAGCCAAAGAGAAACCAATTTAGATGCCATCCTGGTGAATAATGTGCCTGATCAAACTGGCTTATACAATTTTTGGTCAGAAACAAGATATCACTCTAAAGAAATGAGTTTGATTTATTTTTGTGACTGGAGAGGCAGGTAAGACAAATCTAAAATGGTTTTGAATAATGATAGGCTCATAAAAAAAATAAGCAATGCATTCCCAGTCAGTGATTAGTAAAGGGCATCAAGATTTTTGTGTATGGAAGCTAATGATTTAGAGGTTTCTTTTAGTCTGTCTTTTTCCTTCACGATCCTGACTCATTTTATTCTTATATAACATGCCCTTTATATTGTAAATACTGAAAGCATGGAAACAATATCGACTTAATTTTCTGCAAAGTATTTACCCTATATTGTCTTGAGACCCGAATAACCTGATTTAATTCCAATTAGCAATTAAATAATTGAATTCTAATTATATAAAATGAGCTCTAGATACTAAAAAATTGCACAATTGATGTATAATTTATCCACACCAATTAGGATGATGTGATTATATTATTAACTTCATACTAATCCTCTTCTAGAAAGAAGGTTAAGCCAGAAAATACTGAACAGTAACTCAGATGATACTTGATAGAGAATTGGGAGCCTAAGAATTAAAAAAGAAAAGGTTATAGCTTAGTGTTCAAATAAAACTCTTCGAAGTTCAAAACTTTTAATTACTCAGAGATAGAAATTTAATTCAGTAAATAGAAATAGCAATTTACCTTCAGATCCTTTGCTAGTCTGTTGTATTTCTTGGTGTGGTGAATTAAAAATGAAATGTGACCAGCATTTTACACTGATGATTGCAACTATTTCTTATCTTTTGCTATATCTTAACCAAACAATCACCAGAGTGCATTTAAAACAATTTTTAAATTAAAAAAAAAAATAGTCCAGGCCCTCATAAACACACAAAACCAAAGATCTGCCTTGAATTTTTTTCTTTTATTTTCCTTCTGTCCATTTTTATTGCCACTGAATTATTCTGAATGGATTGTATATTAGCTTCATTTATATCAAGGCTCACATATTTTAATAATTTTGCTACTCAGAGAGATTCAGAACATATGATTATAATTAGTGAGGCATATATAAAAGTTGTATTTTTTCTGTGATATAGAAAACTTCATATTTATTTTCATTTCTCATTTATTATTGTTTTAATGACAAACTGACACTAATTTGGAACAATGTAAGATTCTGTATAGATGAAACAAAATATCTGCATAAGAAATACAAGAAAAGGAAAGCCTGGGTGGCTCAGCATTGTAGCGCCTGCCTTGGGCCCAGGGTGTGATCCTGAAGTCCTAGGATCCAGTCCCCTGTCCGGCTCCCTTCAGGGAGCCTGTTTCTCCCTCTGCCTATGTCTCTGCCTCTCATGAATAAATAAAGTAAAATCTTAAAAAAAAAAAAAAAAAAAGAAATACAAGAAAAAATATTGCATCACTTTTATTCTCCTTGGTGCTTTGTTTAGAATATAGTAAGTATCCATTTGCAATTAAATATCATCTGATTGTTAAATCTCCCATCTACTGAAAAAAGGTTAACGGAGCAACTCAGGCCTCTTGGATACCTTTGGTAGAGCCAAAGTGCTTTCATAGAAGTTTGGCAACTCTGTAATTTGTATTATTGATACAAATGAATTGTTATAAAAATTGCCATTGGCACTTATATTTAAGGCTGTTTTTCCTGAGATATTTATAAAGCATGACTCATTAGTGCTAATTTGGAAGTGCACACAGGTGCATATGTGGGTGCATGCGTACATGCACGGAAGGATACACACAGAGTTCCCAAACTTCATTTTAAAAATTCCATTAAAAAAATCATTTTATTTGATTTTTTAATTAAATTCAAGCCAATTAACTTACAGTATATTATTAGTTTTCAGGGTAGAGTTTAATGATTTATTCCTTTGCATATAAAAAAATTTCATTTTAAAGATAACCATTACCAGCATTGGGATATATCAATGTGCAGTACACTGGTGAGCTGGAAAAGGGCATGCCTTGGCCTTATCACCCCAGTCTCCCACTGTCTTTCCTTCCTAAGGTGGGAGCTAGTTGGTAGGTAAGCTTGCCCATTGCATACCTGCCAACTTTTTGTCACTTGTCTTCATTCTAGATCATCTTTCATTCTGCCCTACTTGTCATTTATCACTTACAGCTCTCACTTAAAATATATATTTCTGTCACTACCTCTTCTCCTAAACTTTTCAGTTTCTTTTATTTTTAATTTAAACTAAGTGGTTCCATACCAAGTTATTTTCAGAAAACTCCCCTTTTATTAATTGAAGAAAACTGAAACTGAACTGTTTGAATAGTCTAAACTTAAAATGACAAGCCTCAGGAAGAGAATTGCTGTATTTCTTCTAAATGTTTTGCAGAATCTAGGGCATTCCAGATGCTGTGTTTCCACGTAAAGGATTCCTTTCTTTACTCATAAAAAGAACAGGCAAGTATTTAAGAAGCTAATGCTGAAAGGCAGACTAAATCCTTAAATCCTCCTCAACTTAAGACTGTTGAGAAAATAGCTTACAGAGGACTTACAGTCTTGTTTCTGAAACACAGCTCAATCCTCCCCAATGTATTGCTTTATTCATAATGTGAAATTTCGGTATCAAAATGTCAAATAAAGGGGAGAACATTATTTCTACAGAAGTGAGCACACAAGAGGGGATACAAGTTTAAGTTAAAATACCAGGAGAGGAATTATGCTTTTTAACAGACTGATTAAGCATGGTACATATTCAAAAGTACAACTATGTATACACATACCCCCCCCACACACACACACACAAAACAGTTCAAAAGTAACCGTGGTTGATTCAGAATGGAAATATCTATATTGGTATCAATATAGATCTTGATCTGACTTCCGTGTTTGGTCTAATACCTTTTTCTCTTTTCTATTTATTTTTATTAGAGAAAGAAAGGAAAAAAAAGCAATGTAGAGCACCTTCCTATAGTCATTATAGAACTTCAAGAACTATCAGTAGTTGGTCATTCCTGTTTCATCTAGTCCAATACTACTTTTTCCTGGAGTGTTTTAAAGCAAATTTCAGATTTCATTTGGATTTGTTTATAAATATTGAAGTCTCTGTATATTATTAAAGAGGAGTAGATCTCTGGTCAAGGTGAAAATAGGCAGGACTAGGCATGTACGAATTGGATATGAGAATCATGTAATCATTATGATAACCTTGTTTTTTATTAGGGTTATTGACATACCAAAGGCTTAGGGAGGAAGGAAATATTAAACCTGTAAAATGACTCAGTTTCATCAAAAACAGACCCAAAAGGTCAAGCTGGAGCCTGCAGGCCCACTGTGACCTTACTTAACTGTTCCTCCTAAATTTTCTGCCAGGATCCAAAGTCCTGATTCTGATATTTCCCCATCTGATGGCACTTAAAATAATCTGCACTGCCAGAAAGAACACATTATTATTTAGTCAACTTTGAGCACACCAGTGTTTTGAAAATGACATAAACTATTTATCTTTCCCATCAAGTTATCTTTCTGTCCATGTAGAATTTAGCTCAGATGAGCAAAAAGTCTATGCCTTGAGTGTCATGTTATTTCTCTCCTCTCACTCACCTCCCCCCACCCAGTTCCTTTCAGTTGTGTCTTCCCCCTGTCCTCCCGAGTCACACTCCATGCTACTCTGTAGAAGGGGCTTCATAGAGTGATAAAGGGTGCAGGGGGTGGGCACAAATAGAATGGTATTTGCAACCTTCTTCTAATGTTTAATACCTGTGAGACTGAGAAATGTGCTTCATCTCTGCAATTTTCCTTATTTGTTGAAAGGTGTAAGAAAATAACTCTAAAGGTTATTTTGAGTGTTAAATAAGGAATGCGAAATGATTAACTCAGCACCTGGCATATAGAAAGTATTCCTTAAATAGTAGCTGTATTATGGTTCTGCTTATTTTGGTGGTACAAAGGCACCCAATAGCTTGTGTACATCAGCCACGTATCACCACTGCAAATTGATTGAGAACTGGAAAAGGAGTTATTCTTTTGTAGCATTCTTAGTTACAGTCCAAAGTGAGCTTTTAATGTTCTCTAAGCTAAACTGGAATAAATTTTATGGTAGGCATTTTATACTATGTTTTCTCTCTACAAGTCCAAGCACAATACTAGATGTACAGCATACTGATTACAGAATTGCTAAATTTGCATATTATCATAGCTGATATCCATGTCATAAGGAGAATGGGACTACTTTATTACATCTTAAATATTATTTTCATTAGAAAATAAATTAAAATGCTTAAATTCTTCATAACTGTTAGTCTATGTATTTTTATTTTTGTTCATCTTTCATTTGTTGTTCATAGACAAATATTTTATATAATTCCTACATCATATATACACTCTAAATAGGACATTTAATAATGAGATAACTCCTTCAATATTAGGTTATGTTAGTACTATATTAATGTTGCATTACTATATCATTATTGATTTTTCTTTTGTCTTACATTATTCTTATTCCTTATCCAAATAGCTAAGAGTTGAGAAACAAGAACCAAATATATCACCCATGTGCTGCCTCTTCATGATTCCATGACTCCATTTTGATCCTTTTAAATGATTCCAACTCTCTTTCGGAAAAAAAAAAAAAAAAAAAAAAGGCAGCAGTCCAAATAAAGTGAATACATGTACTTTGTTTTTCAACAAAAATAAATTCTAAAATATTTAAAATTTCTAAAAAGATGCTATCAAAAATACTATCAAAAAGATACAATATTCAGGGGTTTATGACATAGTGTGAATGGAAATCAATTCTCAACTTTTGTATATAAACAAGTTAGTGTTTAATTATTTAACTATCATGCATGATTAGGAGAGCTATTTGAAGAAAAGAAACTATATATAATACAAGGAGTATATAATTTGTTATGTTCATGCTCAAATGCCTCCTTATGCAGAATTGTGTAGCATCGGAGTATATACATGGTTAAATCCTGCTGTGTCTAAAATTAACCACATTAAACACCCATTGGTGTGATTAGTACAACTCAGCATACTCTAGGTTGTTGAATTAATATATTCATTTGTGTCTATACTCTTACAAGACAATGATTTGGTTGATTGTATTATTTACAATTTTTTTGAAGTTTATCAAAATTGGACTATCAAAGGGCAGAGGAGAAAAATAATATGTATAAGCACAAAATATGTGGATATACTGCCAATATCTCACTCTCAGTTGGAGACACTCACTGATATTTCCAGTGCAGTGAATAGAAAAGCTGCAATCACAGTTGTATTTTGCCAAGAGCAATGGAACTGTTAGTTCTTTTAAATGAGTGAACCTAAAAACAAATTAAGTAAAATGATTACCTTCTTCTCCAGCTTGTCAAGAGTTCCAAAGTGTTCATTTTCAATGACACTTGGTGGAATCTTACTCCACCCTCTTCTGAAGGCCCAAATTCTATTGAAATGCTAATGAAACTAATCAGGTTGTTTCTTTTTTGAACTTCTTTTTGTTTTTCTGAGTCAGAAACTCTTCCTATCTGAGATGCTGATTTCATTTACTGATTTATTGTTTGTCAAGTTTATACATTCCTTTGTCTCTAGGGGTAGGAATTCTGGAAGGGGAGGAAAAAAAGAAGAAAGGACTATGAAAGAATATGTCTAGTTTCTTCAAAGTGATAAATCACCTCCAGATTTTGATTCCACCTGGATGACTGCAAATTTGGGTGCATCAGAATGTAAAGACTAAACAAGTAACAGAAGGGCTGTCAAAGGATTATCATTTCAAAGTTAGATGTGGCAGCAGGCAACTCCTGCAGATTCTGGAAAAATGGCTAAGCTTGGGCTATATTTAGACCGTAGATCTAACAAGTAAGCAAAAAGAAGTTTGGGTGAAGGTCAGTGTTTCCATTTAGGAAAGAGAATGTCACTCGAGACAGGTGAGGTATTTTTGATATGGTTATATTCATTTCATTTCCTACTTTTTTTCCTTTAATACATTTTACTCCCCCCCTGCCCCCTACGGGCAGAACCTACAACGAACAGTGAAAACAACTAATTTTCAGATCATATCTCAGGTGAGCATCAATTCACAAAACCACTATTCTCACGGGACTGTGACTAGTTCCACATCAGTCCTAAATTCAGAATATTCAGGAGTAGAAGAAAATGGTGCCATTTTAGGGGGAAGCTGAATTCTAGATCTTAGCATCACAGATTATATTTTGCAAGTTTCTAAGCATCATTTACTGTGTTCAATTCTAGGAATATGTAGCAACAATATGAATGTTCTACATGTTGCATCTTGTACATGCTACATTCTAGAAAGAATATGTGTGCGTGACTATATGAATATGTGTGCGAAATTCAAATAAAAAGTTTGAAACATAAAGGAACACTTCTAGTTGTTACCATGGATAACCTATTAAAAGTTGGCTGAAAAAGATTTAACTGGTATGTGTAATAAAATGTGTTTTTTTCTACTTGTTTTGTTGGGGGAAATTTGTGCTTCAGTGGAAAATTATGCATTGTTAGAGCTCACACATCTTGGTTATTCAATTCCAGCATTATATTGCTTTTGAGCTATTTTAAAACTCTAAATTATAGATAATTGATAACAATGCAAAATCTTGTTTATAGATATGCTAATTCTGTCCTGTAGAGGTTCAATTTACTTCCCTCTCCCAATGTGAAAGAAGCCAATTTTGCCTCTATTTGCATATTCCTTCAATGTTTCTGATATATAAATGTGTGGTTCCTTTGGATTCTCCTTTGAAGGGTTGTTAACATCTTACCAGTTCCCTCCTTAATAGAGTTAAATAAACTTTATAATACATAGTATTATATCTGTATGAGGCACGTTTTTAAATATTATTATTATTATCCTTTCCCAGGCCTAATAGGCTTTTTTTCCAGATTTTTAAAAATGTAGGTGATAGAACATAAAACAATATATATACTTATACACACATTTAATACGTATATATCTATTAGAACTACGTTTTATTCTTATCAGTTTTGTTGAGGTAACATTGACAAATAATAATTGTATGTATTTAAGGTGCACAATGTGATGTTTCGATATACATATTTTTTTCTCTTTCTGTGAAAAACATCACAATCCAGCTAATTTACATATCATCACTTTACATAATTACTACATTATTCTGTGTATTGTGAGAACACTTAAGATCTACTCTTAGCAAATTCAAGTACACAACCCAGCATTATAAACTAGTCATCATGCTGTGCATTAGATCTCCGGAATATATTCACCTTGCATTAACAGAATCTTTGTCCCCTTTGACCAGTATCTCCCCATTTCCCCCACCTTCCAATCCCTGGCAAATACAATTTTACTCTCTGCTTTCATGAGTTGGACATTTTTAGAATCCACATATAAGTGAGATCATAGAGTTTGTTTTTCTGTGTTTGGCTTATTTCATTTAGCATAATGTCTACTGGCTTCATCAAGTTGCAGCAAATGGCAGAGTTTACTTACCTCTTTTTTTAAGGCTGAATAAAAGTCCACTCTATACATTTACCACATTTTCCTTACTCATTCATCTGTCAAATGACACTTAAATTGTTTCCATATCCTGGCCATTGTGAATAATGATTCAATGAACATGGGAGTGCAAATATCTCTTGAAGATACCAAATTCAAATTCTTTGGATATATACCCAAAAGTAGGATGGCTGGATCATATTGCAGTTTTATTTTTAACTTTTGAGGCACTTTGATACTGCTGTCCATAGTGGCTATACTAATTTACATTCCCACCAACAGTGTATAAGGGTTTTTTTTCTTTCCACATCTTCACAGATGCTTGTTATCTTTTGTCTTTTCAACAATAGCCATTTTAACAGGTGTGAGGTAATAACTAATTGTGGTTTTGATTTGCATTTCTGTGATGATTAATGATGTTGAGCACATTTTCATGTACCCGTAGGCCATTTGTATGCTTTCTTTGGATAAAGTCCTTTTTAATCAGGTAATTTGTTTTTTGATATTGCGATCCATGAGTTCCTTATATATTTATCAGATATGTGTTTTGCAAATATTTTCTTCCATTTTGTAGGTTGTCTTTCCACAAGTTGAATGCTTCCTTTACTTTGCTGAAGTTTTTTAGTTGGATGCAGTACCATTTGTCTATTTTTTGCTTTCATTACCTGTGCTTTTGGGGTCATATCCAAAAAATGATTGCCCAATATCAAGACACTTATTCTGTATGTTTTATTATAGTACTTCTATATTTTCATGTATTCTATTTAAAAATTTTATTTTGATTAATTTTTGTATATAGTGTGTATTTTTGGACACTTACGGTATGTTATGTTTTCTGCATATGGATAACCAGTTTCTGCAATGATCATTTATTTAGAGACTCTCCATTTATTTATTTATTTATTTATTTATTTATTTATTTATTTATTTATTTATTTTTTGGAGAGAGCGTTGTGAGCCAGGGGAAAGACAGCGGGAGTGGTAGAGAAACTCAAGCAAACTGATGCAGAGCTTGATCCCATGACCCTGAGGTCACAACCCAAGCCAGAACACAGTCAGACACTGAACTTTCTTAGCCACCAAGGCATCTGAAGACTATCCTTTTTTTGCTGTGTCTTCCTGGCACCCTTGTCTAAGATCTGTTGACTATAAATATGTGGATTTATTTCTGGGCTCTCTCTTCTATAGGCCTACATGTCTGTTTTTATTTCAGTCCCATACTTCTTTGATTACTGTGGCTTTGTAAAATAATTTGAAGTCAGGGAGTATGATGCCTCCAGTTTTGCTTTTCTTGTTCAAAATTGCTTTGGCTATTTGTGACCTTTGTCATTTAAAAAAAATGCGTTCTTTTTTTATATTTCTATGAGAAATACCATTGGAATTTTGAGGGGAATCATGTGAATCCCTAAAATGTAGTAAGTACAATTTAATATTAACTCTCCTAATCCATAAAAACAGAGTATCATTACATTTCTTTGCATCTTCTTCAGTTTCTTTTATCCATATCTCATAGTTTTCAAGGTACAGGCCTTTTAACTCCATGGTTAAATTTATTCCTAAGTATTTTATTCTTTTTGATGCTATTGTAATTAGAATTTTCTTAATTTCTGGAATTTTTTTGATAGTTTATTGTTAATGCACAGAAATGCAACGGATTTCTGTATGGTGACATAGTATTCTTTAACTTTAATAAATTAATTGGTTTGGGCATTTATTTTGTGGAATTTTTAAGATTTTCTATATATAAGATAATGTAAACAGCAAATAAAAACACTTGAACTTTTTTCCTTTCCAATGTGGATGGCTTTAATTTCTTTTTCTTGTCTAATTGTTAAGCTAAAACTTCTTGTATTTTGTTGAATAGGAATAGTGAGAATGGGCATTCTTGTCTTGTTCTTAATCTTAAAGGAAAAGCTTTCTGTTTTTTATCACTGAGCTTTAAGTTAGTTGTAGGTTTGTCATATATAACTGGATTATGTTATTTTTTCTTCTATTTCTACTTTATTAAATATTTTTATCACCAAAGAGTATTTTGTCAAAAGATTTTCTACATCTATTGCAATGACTAGATGACTTTTATCATCCTTCATTCTGCTATTATCTGTTAGATTAATTTGCTTTCTAATGTTATTCAAGTCTAATGTTTCCATATTGCTTGTCTGGATGATCTAGTCAGTGTTGAAAGTGGAATATTGTACAGTTGTTTATTTCCCTTCAATGCTGTTAATAGTTGCTTAATATATTTAAGTGCTCCAATGTTGAATGCATATATTTTTACAACTGTTATGTCCTCTTGATGAATTGACCCCTTTACTATTGTTATGACTTTCTTTGTCTCTTCTGAGGTTTTTTTCACTTAAAGTTTGTTTTATGCAATGTAAATATAATCACTCCAGCTCTCTTTTGGTTACCATTTCATGTGTAGTTTTACCATCCCTTCATGTCAGCCTATGTGTGTCCTTAAAAAAAAATGTTTAATAATATGCAGATAGCTAATATATATTTTAAGATTCATAGAAGGAAGTAAAATATTATCTGCTAAGTTGTGGTTAGGCAGGAGGGTGAAAAGTTTTGAATGTATTTTTTTGTTTTTACTTTCCATTTTATCTGTGTATTTTTTTTATGAAGGATGGGATATTTTTATAATTAAAAAAGGAAACATAAAAAATAGCTATTCATCTAATCAGATAACTACAATAGGAAGAGATTTGTTTTTAAAATTTTTATTCTTGCTTTCAAAGTATAATGCATAAAACACTTTCAACAGTGTGTTGTTACTTAATAATGAAAATTTGAAAAGAAAATGTAACAAAAGTAGTCTCATCTATATAAAACTTTTTTTTCCATCTTTCCCACGTTAGTCAAAGAGAAGGCTATAAAAAATTACGTACTTTTGATCTTATCACAATAGACAGTCTCAAGCACTGAAAGTCAATGCATGCCTGTCAATATTTTTAAAGATATTTTTATCCCTGTAATGTTATTGTGGCTTATATATTCCCTACATTATTCAAAGACAAAACCATGTTAATATTTCACTTTCTATACTAGTTTCAATTATAATAACAAGTTGTCCTTTGATACTTACAGGAGGAATTTAATAATAAAAGTTGACAATGTATCCTGTAATTTGTGATATTAAACACAAGCTATAAAAAATAATGATATCTCATTTGTATGTGGGATGTCATTCACTGAAATTCATATCCAAAATTTATTCATTGCTTTAATAATTAATGTATTTATTTGTTAAAAAACAAACAAACCAAAAATCAAAAACCAACCAAATAACAAAGCTTATTGAGCATTTTCTGTGTACTATATCCTGATCTATGTTTTGGGATTCAGAAGTGGACAGAATCATACCCTGTTTCTATTTCTATTGCAAAGTATAAGATGTAAACTTCTTATTTTCTTACTTGCACTTTAGAAAGCTATAACTCTTAAGTAGTACACTAGAAGACTAG
The DNA here is from genome assembly GCF_048418805.1 of Vulpes vulpes. Classification (NCBI taxonomy): domain Eukaryota; kingdom Metazoa; phylum Chordata; class Mammalia; order Carnivora; family Canidae; genus Vulpes; species Vulpes vulpes. The sequence continues at coordinate 22,582,246 of NC_132784.1, read as the reverse complement.
AACAGATCAGTGCTTTGCTAAGTGTGGGCTTGGACCAGCAGCATCCGGAAACCTGGGAAAATACAAATTCCAAATCAGAACTCTGAGGATGGGTCTCAGCAATATGTGTTTTAACCCTCCAGATGATTCTCATGCATCCTAAAGTTTGAGAGTCACTAGGATGAAAAAATTGGGGGTGTTTTCATAGGTGTCTGTTGCAATAGTGAGCTGCACATTATTTCTTGGGTTGTTTGTAATCCAGTCCTTTACATTGACATTGGATGCTTTAAGGCTGTAGTATGTGCTTCCTGTGCTTTGCTTTTCATCATAACCTCTTCAACCCACTTTAGCCTATTCATTTCCACAAGTCTACAGGTTTGAGGTCAAAAGACTTTAAGGTGATCTCGTTAGAAGCAGTGTTGAAAACTTTGAGAGGAGAGGAGTGATTTTTTCCATATAATGAGTTTGGTTCAGGTAAACTGTGTAGTTATGTATTTAGACCTGTGTCAAAGACAAAAATAATCCTAGGTATTTGACATTTCCATGTTTGACTGATTTTGAATATTTGTATGCTTTATATTTGAAATGATAGTTTAAAGGGCTTAGTGGCTAGTTGAAAATGACTTCATTAAAACTAACATTCAAACATGTTTTCCAATGTACAAGCTACAAATTTATAATGAGAGGCAAAGAAAGCATTAATAATATAAACAATGTTTCTATTGTTAGCTGTGCTAACTTTGATTACTTAAGCTTTGGGCAGGGAGCTTCATTTGTTCATTTCTTCTTTTAAAGCAAAAGTGGAGCACTTGGGTGACTCAGACCGTTAAGTGTCTGCCTTTAGCTCAGGTCAGGTCATGATCCCAGGCCCCTGGGATGGAGCTTCCCAGGGCTCCCTGCTCAGTGGTGAGTCTGCTTCTCCCTCTGCCCTTCCCTCTGCTCATGCTCCCTCTCCCTTTCTCCCTCTCAAAAAAATACAATTAAAAAATACAAAACAGAAAAACAAAGAAGTGTTATAAAGTAAAATGGTCCAAAAGCTTCTTTCATCTTTCAGACAGATAGGATGTTAAATTAGTTGTATATGTCTATCTGTGTAATTTTGCATATGTGTATATTTCAAATGTCGGTCACTTGATAGCAAATAAATATCTATATCAGCATTTTATTTTTAATTGAATAAATTAAATTATTTTAAAATAAATAATTTTGACACCTGGGTGGCTCAGTGGTTGAGCATCTGCCTTCAGCATAGGTCGTGATCCTTGGGGTCCAGGATTGAGTTACGCATCAGGCTCCTTGCGAGAAGCCTGCTTCTCCCTCTGCCTATGTCTCTGCCTCTCTCTGTGTGTCTCTCATGAATAAATAAATAAAATCTTAAAAAAATTAAATTAAAAATAAAATAATTTATTTTAAATGAATAATTACGTTGCATTTTATGAATATATTATTTAAAGAAGAATTTATTTCTAATTTTTTATTAGAACAATAATTTTAAATAATGCTTAATTAATTCCAAGCTCCTGAATTAATAGATCAAAAGAAATTTTGATATTGATTGCCTAATTTCTTGTCAAAAATAACATCTCAATTTATCTCCCTACTGACTGGGTTTAAGAAGATTTTCTCAGCAATGTGGAATAGCATCCTGGTTTTTACCTTACCAAGAAGAAGGTGAAAAAAATGGTACCTCATTGTCGTAATGTTTACTGCTTTGATAGAAAATTATAGCACTTTTTACATGTTTATTAGCAATGGACCTTTTCTTTCTTCCTTTGAGATTTTTCTGTTAACAACCTTGGTCTGTTTTTAAAAATCTGTGTATGTGTGCCTATCTTAAAATTTTGTATACATTTGTTATTTATTATTGTTATTGAATTATATGGCATATATTTTTAAATAGTTTATAAATCTGTAGTTGTCTTTTTAAAACTTTTTAATGGTGTTTTTCAATATACAGGAAGTTTATCATCTAATTAAGTCTTTTATGTTTTATGGGTCCTGGATTTCAATCATTCAAAGCTACACCTCCTCAGTTTGCAAAGAATGTATTTATGTGTGTGTATACTTCATATTGTGTGTGCTTTATATCTTTACATTTCACTTCATATCTCATCTATATTTCATTCTGGTGTTAAGTTGTAAGTTAAAAATAGCTTTTTCCCTCAAATGTGTGATGAAAGAGCACAATACGCCAATGCCAAAATATGCCTCTTTGGCAAAAGGATTATCTTGAGCTAATTATTTTAGAGAAACAGCAGATATAGAAAAAGCTCTGAAACTAGAGGAGTAGAAGTCATTCTTTTGTTAAAGAAAAAATTATAAGAGAAATCTCCATTTGTAAGGGTGTCTCCTGCTCTGTATCAGAAAGAGGATTATGACTAATTTCTAGAAACTCTATTGGTGGAGAAGACTAACACTTAAATCTGCATGACAACTTCACCCTTGTTTACCGTCTTTTTCATGATAAACTTCAATTAATAGCCCCTTCCCCCATTCCCTAACATTTTTCTTTTGTCTTTAGCTGAAGTTGGCATTAAGGTAGTGGCCATTTCAAGTCAGTCAATGTTCCCAGGAATCTCCCTTGTATATAGGAGGTATACATGCTCTTAAATTTCTGTTTTTCTCCTATTAATCTATCTTGTATTAAGGGGAGGGGGATGTTGTTCAGCCAAGAATCTAGAAAGGCAAAGGGAAAATTAGTTTTCCTCCCTTACAATTAGCCATATTTTTTTTACATCATATCATGTATGTATCTGCACATGCAGATTATTATCTTCCATGTTTTAGGCTGTGCTCTAGGAATGGAAAAATAGCAGTGGAAACCACACAAGGGATCAACTCTAATGATGATTAGACACCAAGGAGGAATTACAGAAAATAAATAAACTATTACATTTAAAAAAAAGTAATAGAATAGCTATTTTAATTTTTCAAAAAAGACTTTAAGGGACACCTGGGTGGCTCAGAAGTTGAATGTCTGCTTTTGGCTCAGGGCATGATCCCGGGATCCTGGGATCAAGTCCTGCATCAGGATCCCTGCAGGGACCCTGCTTCCACCTCTGCCTATGTCTCTACTTCTCTCTCTCTGTCTCTCAAGAATAAATAAACACATAAATCTTAAAAAAAAAAAAAAAAAAAAAAAAGGAGAGAGAGACTTTAAAAAGAATACTGTGGAAAACAGAATTCTAGCATGACCTCAAGATTCTCACTGACACAAGAAAGGTTATGGAGATATGGAGAAAGGAGAAAGGGGGACCCTCTTGCACTGTTGGTGAGAATCCAAACTGATGCAGCCACTCTGGAAAACAGTATGGAGGCTTCTCAAAAAATTAAAAATAGAACTACCTTAGTATCTAGCAATGGCACTACTAGATATTTACCCAAGGAATACAATACAAAAATACGAATTCAAAGGGATACATTCACTATATGTTTATAGCAGCATTATCTACAATAGCCAAATTATGGAAACAGCCCAAGGGTCCATCAACAGATGAATGAATAAAGAATATGTGGTGTGTACACGCACACACACACACACACACACACACACACGAATATTACTCAGCCATAAAAAAGAATGAAATCCTGCCATTTGCAACAACATGGATAAAGCCATAGAGTATTATGCTGAGTGAAATAATTCAGAGAAAGAGAAATACCATATGATTCCACTTACATATGGAATGTAAGAAACAAAACAAAACAAAAAAAACCAAAGGGAAAATAAAAACAGAGGAAGGCAAACCAAGAAACAGACTCTTAACTATAGAAAATAAACTGATGGTTACCAGAAGGAAGGTAGTAGGGAGGGATGGGTAAAATAAATGTTGGGTATTAAGAAGTGCACTTGCTGTGATCAACACTGGGTGTTGTATGGAAATGCTGAATCACTTGTATGTATTGCACACTGAAACTAATATCACACTGTATGTTAACTAACTGGAATGTAAATAAAAACTAAAAAAAAAAAAAAAAGATTTCCACTCCATTGTCTGGTACACATATCCTATATATTATTCCCTTTGTTCTGAGTGTAGGTGGGACCTGTGAATATGATGGGTGCTCCCCAGATTGAATTACATTACATAGCAAAAATATGGCATAGTCACTACTTTTATTCCATTATGTTATATTAGCATCCATCTTCACCAGTTGGAGAAAGAGTATCCTACTGCCTTTGAGGAAATACACCAAGTTGCGAGTCACATAGGGAAGACTGGAGAGCTGGCTTTAGATACTAGGAGAATTCTAATCAACAGGCAGCAAGAAAATGTGGCCTCAGTCCTATATCTACAAGAAAACTATTGCCAACCACATGAATAATCTTGGAAGAGGACCTTGAGCTCTAGATAAGAACATATTCCAGCCAGCTAATTTACTGATTACTGTGTTGTGAGTATGAGGAGAGAACCCACACAGAAAACTAGAATAGAAGAGAATAATTTTAGAAAGCCAGTCCTGAAATCACAGAGCAGACCCTTCTCAGCAGTTTTCACATGAAGCAATGTGATCCAATGTATGCTTTTAAAGATCATGATGGCTACTCCAGGAAGAATGGATCTAAGGAAGGCAAGAAGGCAGCAGGAAACCATTGCTGTTGAAATATCACAGGCAAGAGAACAGAGTAACCTGGACCATAGTGGTTGCAGAGAAGATGTAGAAAGTTGGACAGATACAGGATGAGGTAGAGGTTTCTGATGAACTGAATGTAAGAGCTGAAAGAACAGACATTTCTCCAAAGAAGATATACAAATGGCCAAGGGGCACATGAAAAGATGCTCCACATCACTCAGCATCAGGGAAATACAAATCAAAACCACAATGAGATATCACCTCACACCAGTCAGAACGGCTAAAATTAAGAACACAGGTATCAACAAATGTTGGTGAGGATGCAGAGAAAGGGGAACCCTCTTACACTGTTGGTGGGAATGCAAACTGGTATAGCCACTCTGGAAAATGGTATGGAGGTTCCTTAAGAAGTTAAAAATAGAGCTACCCAGGATGCCTGGGTGTCTCAGCTGTTGGGCGTCTGCCTTCTGCTCAGGGCATGATCCCAGGGTCCTGGGATCAAGCCCCTCATCAGGCTCCGCTGGGAGCCTGCTTCTTCCTCTGTGTCTTTGTTTCTCTCTTTGTATCTCTCATGAATAAGCAAATAAAATCTTAAAAAAATGTATAAGAAAATTAAAATAGAGCTCCCCTATGACCCAGCAATTGCACTACTAGGTATTTACCCCAAAGGAAAAAATGTATTGATCCGTAGGGATACCTGCACCCCAATGTTCATAATGGCAATATCCACAATAGCCAAACTGTGGGAAGAGCCAAGATGTCCATCAACAGATGAATGGAAAAGCAGAGGTGGTATGTATATGTATTAAATACACACACACACACACAATGGAATATTATTCAGCCATCAGAAAGGATAAATATTTACCATTTACATGGATGGGACTAGAGGGTATTATGCTGAGTGAAATAAGTCAATCAGAGAAAGACAATAATCACATGGTTTCATGCATATGTGGAATATAAGAAACAGTGCAGAGGATCATAGAATAACGGAGGGAAAACTGAATATGAAGTCACCGGAGAGGGAGAAAAACCATGACAGACTCTTGACTATAGGAAACGAACGGAGGATTGCTGGAGGGGAGGTGGGTGGGGGAGTGGAATAATTGGGTGCTGGGCATTAAGGGGGGCATGTGATATAATGAGCACTGGGTGTTAAATGCAACTGATAATTTACTGAACACTACTTCTGAAATTAAGTATGTACTATATGTTGGCTAATTGAATTTAAATTTTAAAAAAGCTGAGAAAAGTAGAGGAAATAGGATAATTATTTTTTTGAGAGAGAAAGAGATTGGTGAGGAGAAGTGGGGGACAAAGGGAAAGAATCTTAAGCTGGGTCCATGCCCAACATGGAGCCGAGTACAGGACTGGATCTTAGGACCCTGCGATCATGACCCGAGCCAAAATCAAGAGTCAGATGCTTAACTGACTGAGCTACCCAGGAACCCTGGAAATAAGGCAATTCTTTTGTTTTTGGCTTGAGCAACAGGTACCATTAATATTTAGTATTTTTTCCCCTAGAATTATCATTTTAAGCTACTAATTGCTTTACTTATACCACCTGAAATTTGATATGCAATATTTTCATTATCACTAATTCCTAAATAAAATTTGATATCCATTATGAGTTTTTCTTTTTTATTACATGAATTACATAAAGTTGTGTTCTGGGCAGCCCTGGTGGCACAGCGGTTTAGCGCCGTCTGCAGCCCGGGGTGTGATCCTGGAAACCCAGGATCGAGTCCCACATCAGGCTCCCTGCATGGAGCCTGCTTCTCTTTCTGCCTGTATCTCTGCCTCTCTCTATGTCTCTCATGAATAAATAAATAAAATATTAAAAAAAAAAGTTGTGTTCAACACTTATAAATATTTTGGATGTTTCTAGTGATCATTTTGCTCTTTCTAAAAGTTGCAGGTAGTCAGAGAATGTGATTTCCATGACAGAAATCCTTTGGAATTTGTTGGAACTGGCTTTGTAGCTTAGTTATCTGACAGTTGGGTGAATGCTCCATACTATTCTTTTATTGAATACACTATTATGTAAATATCCATTAAATTAAACTTGCTAATTGTCTTATTGAAATTGTGCAGATGCTTACAGATTTTTTTGCCTGTCAGACCTCTCAATTACTAAGATAGATGTGTTTCAAATCTCTTACCATGATAATGAATTTATTAATTTCTGCTTTAATTCTGTCAATATTTGCTTTATGTATTTTAAGTCTGCTTCTGGGATCATACAAATTTAGGAATATTTTATGCCAAACCAAACCTTTCTTTTTCTTATTTCTTATAAGACTTTTTACATGTAGTCTCTTATTTGATTTAGTAATATCAGCTTTCTATTAGTATTTGCCTGGTGTACATTATCATACAATTTTATTACAACCTTTTTGCCGTGTGTGTCCTTAGGTTGTAGGCATGATTCTTGTAAATTGTACATAGCTTGAATTTTGGTTTTATCATTCTGATGATCATTGTTTCCTGACTTGGAGAGCTTACTCCATTTACATTAATTGTGATTATTGATAGATTTTTTTATTATAAAAAATTTCAAAATGTACAATGGTAGATTAGTAAAACAAACCCATCTACTGGAGTTAATTCTCCATAGATCTCTTGTGTTTCTTCCTGTTTTATGAGCAGAGGAGCTGACTGCAATCGTTCTGGACTATCTTTTAAAAATTGTTTCTATAGTGAACAGCCTTGGAAGCTGGAGATAATATCTACCTCTAGACTGAAGGACAGGTTTATTTTCTGTTCAGTATAATAAAGATAATGTCTCCCTCTGGGACAAGGTTAAGGTAAGCTGATAGCCCATTATAAAAGATTCTGTTCCCCAAGCGCAAGATATCTTCTCCTATAACATGATATATTTCATCCATAAGTGTTACTTGGCCCTTTTCATATTGCCTTATGGGAACTGGGACACAGGCCACCTCTGATACTCTGGCTATTGCTATTACTGTGAGTGATAAAGTGCTTTGTCTTTGACCATGAAATTTTATATATTTTGCCAGCATTCATGATACTGTGGCAAGCTAACTTGTTAGCTTGTGAGTAGAGTGAAATCTCAGAATCTTATATTTCTTAATATCCCTTACCCCCAGTATCAGTTAATCACTGGCTGAGGGGTGGTTCCCGAGGGGCATAACCTCCTAGGCAACACAGTATTCATTTGATGATGGCCAATCTTTGGAGGAGGAAACAACTGTGAATTACTAGCAGCCAAAATTATAGCATGTGTGTGCACCCGCCATATAAATGGGATCTGGTGCACCACGAAGAGCATCCACTGCAGAAAAAATATATATATATAAATAAAAAATCGACAGTTCCATTGTAGCTTTAAGTGTGGATGTTTTATAGTCAACCCATGCAGGATAGGGAGGACTCCTCACAATGGTATTGTTCAGACATCAAACTGATGACACCATGAATACTGAGAGCACATGCCAAGGTTTATTAGTCACCTCATGAAATTTTTCTGCAGAAAGCAAGGCAAGTGCAAGTTGGTCCTGATGACTTGAGTGAAGTGAGACTGAAAGAATCTGGTTTAGAGGTGGGACCCGAGTAAGGGTTCCCATTGGAGGGCTTGGGTTTGCATGGTTTTAACTTCCTACTGGCAACAATGGAAGTGACATGTTGTTGTTGTTGTTGTTTTTTTTTTTTTTTTTAATTTTTTTTTTTTTATTTATTTATGATAGTCACACAGAGAGAGAGAGAGAGAGAGGCAGAGACACAGGCAGAGGGAGAAGCAGGCTCCATGCACCGGGAGCCCGACGTGGGATTCGATCCCGGGTCTCCAGGATCGCGCCCTGGGTCAAAGGCAGGCGCCAAACCGCTGCGCCACCCAGGGATCCCTTTTTTTTTTTTTTTTAATCAGCTTGCCCAAATGTGGGGCAAAAGTGGAAAAGGGGGTTGTGAGGTTTGAAAGCTCTCATTAGTCAAACATCAAAACTGAAATCTTCTTTATTATGAAGAATATTACTCAACTCAGGTGACTTAAACTTAGTTTATAAACCTATTTGAAGTCTGACTTATGGTTACAAATTCTCAGGATAGAAGTTTTGGCTCTCCAAAAAAAAAAAAAAAAAAAAAAAGGAGAAGTTTTGGCTCTTCATTCAGTATCAGAATTGAAGCAGGTAAGTTTTCTTGGCATCTCATTCTGTATGATGTTGTTTCTCATTCTGCCTTACTAGGATGGTATGACTCTTTGGGACCCTAGCTTTTTGCATAAATCTCTTACACCACTTTTTACCTTACATAAGCCAAAAACTTAACCCCTATACCTCATAATACTTTGGGAAGCAAACAAAATATAAACCGTGAGTCTATAGATGATGCAATTTATATCTGAGGACTCCTACCTTCATTTTTTTTTTTTTTGTAGATTCCATGCTTCCTGTCAGCTCAGTTACAAGTTGTGTGTGTGTGTGTGTGTGTGTGTATGTATGTGTATCTATATCTCTATATCTATAAATATAGAGAGAGAGGGAGAGGGAAAGGTATAGATAGTTAGAATTTCAACACTTATAGCTGTCTTTAGCAAAAGGGATATTAAGAATGTTTAGATTGTCCTTCTCTTGGAAACAAAGTTTTTGTTATTTTTTTGTACATTATGAAGTGATTTATATTAAATGAAAATACATGTCACTAATAAAACTAGAAATTATCAGTTAAACTGATGAGGAACAGAAACAGAAAAATATTCACTTTTAGCCAGAAGGCTGGCCTATTGCCTGCATAGTTCTGATAAGGATCAAATACACGTTGGTTGCTACATTCTTAAATCTCATGACCTGATAGTTAATAACAAAGTGAATGATAAGTACTACAGAAATCTTGCAAAAGTAGTTTTATGAGTAGAAATTTGAAGAAGACATTTATAATCTAATACTTCCTGCACATCCCCTCCCCCCTGAGCACTAAAAATAAAACCACTAGTTTCATAGAGAAAAGGTGCCGCCCTTTCTGCCTATGGGTCCTGTCCCTGTGCCACTTAAATAAAATTACTAAGACACACCTTACAACATCTCAAGAATTCTTTCTTGGTCTTTGCACTCCATAATCCTATAATATTTTTGCCTCCGCACAGGGATTACAGAGTGAAGCCAAGAGTGCTGGTGCAATTTGGTGTCTCTTTATTCCCTCAGACTCTACTTCTTACTTCTTTTCAGGAGATGTCTTGAATGGTATGACACTTCTGAATGTGCCTTGATTGAGTGCTCTTGTCTGTGGTTACGCTATGGGGAGGGACAAAATCCTGCCTCCCATAGGTACATTAATACCTTGGTCATAAGAGCACTGGGCTCCAAAAATCAGGTTCTCCATGTTTTACCTATTCTTTCAATACTTGTATTCTTCTCGGGCATGAGACAGCCATACATGTCTTAGGATGGCCATGGATCTCAAGACTCCCAAGTAAGGTTTCCCCTTAAATAAGCTGCTGTGAACCTTAGATGAACATAAAAGAGAAAATATGTCTAACTGCCTGCTTCCTGAAAGGGACCAGTTGGAGTTGTTACCCAGTTGGGGCACTCACTCAACAGGAGACCACTCCCTCAGGACTGGATCATGGATAAAGCTTATACGAAAGTTGCTTGGATTAGACAGGAGTTCCAGACTGTCATTTTTTCATGTCTCTCATTTGTTCTTATCCATGGGCTGTTTGGTGTTCTAGGTTCTACTCCCATATTAAAAGTACTTCTAGCTTAGATATAGGATGCTTAATATGATATAAAATAGCTGCCCCTTGTTAACAAAGGCCAAGACCTGTACCCTAGCTATTAATGTTAGAACTAGAGGCTCACAAAGGATATTATTGGTTGCCAAATATATGGACTCCCCCAAGATGGCAAGAGGCAGCCCAATCTCTGTGGCATTTCAATCTATTCACCAGCATCCGATGTAATCTAGAACGCAATAGGGAAGTGAAGGGAGTTTGACATCCTTTCTCAGAGCAGTCAAGAAAGAGGAATGCCTCGTGCCACCCTGAATCCCAGGAACCTTCTGCAATAATCCTGATGAGACACCACTGGAAATTGAGGTTTGGTAATGGTCTCCTAGTTAGTTTAAGTACTCTCTTCATTTTGTAGCATTTGACCAAAATCCCATATGGTCAGGCTTTTATGGCCCTATGCCCAAACCCTAACTTGTCTATACTCCTCACTCTCTACCCTGCAGTCCACCATCAGGTCAGCTACCTCAAGCTCTTCTGTTTCTATTGACCTGCCACCTTCTCGTGTTCTATCATATTCTCTACGTGCCCCCTTCCATCTCTGCTGTAAACAGGTTGCTGCCAAGATCCTATACATGCTTCCCTCTGTTCTTCCCGAGTCACTCATCTTCCTTTTGTTATTCTTTTGTGTCATATCTAAAATATATCTTGAGAAGACTAGATGAATATTGCCTGACTCTATTTTTTTATTTTTTAAAAAGATTTTACTTATTTATTTGACACCAGAGAGAATGAGAGAGAGAACATGAGCAAAAGCAGGGGGAGTGGTAGGCAGAGGGAAAGGGAAAGAAGCAGGCTTCCCATTGAGCAGAGGGCCCCATGTGGGGCTCAATCCCAGACCCTGGGATCATGATCTAACCCCAAAGCATAATTGCAATTGACTGGGCCACCCAGGGGCTCTGCCTGACTCTTTTGTGAGTTTTCTGCCCCATTCATTCCTGGGTTTATGGCATGAAAACTGGAGCCACTGGTCTGTGGTTGGTCTATCTTGGGACTGGGACTTTAAGGAATATTCCCAAGAAGCTGCTGAAACTCCTTTTGTTTTGGGGAGACTCCCTATCTTCTCTGGCCTAACCTGGATTGCCTATCTTTACTTTTTTGTTGGTGGAAAGAAAAGCACATGTCTGCTCATCTGTCTGAGCTCACAAGTTTTAGGACTGAGAATCTGTTTTATCTGCCCTTTGGGCTTTATTCCATCTCCAGTTTAGCCAGGAGTACCCACATTATTTGCCACCACCCTCTCCTTCATCTATTTCTGTACCACCATGGGTACAGCATGCATAACCCACTCATAACTATCCTCTGTACCTTCAGCACCATTGGCTCCCGCTCCTCCTACCCTCTCTATCAAGGAGCAAAGAGCACCCCTCCCTGGACTTAAAATCACCCACTTCAGATTTCTCCACAGGTGACCCAGGTAAAAGTTGACAATGAGGAAAAAATTGATTGACTTTCAGTAGACCCAGGTGCAACATAATTGGTATTTAAGCTTATTAAAATATGTTAGTTTAATTAAGATAGACGTTCCCTCCAATTTATCAGCATTAAATATAATACTTTTATCCTAATAAGGTTCACTAAAGGTCAAATAAGCTCATGTTATCTCTGTTGCAATTTGTCAGCAAAAAAATGACTTAAAATAATGGTTAATTTTGTCTGTCTCAAAGTTTTCACGGTAATTTTTAAGAAGGTTTGATAAATGAAAAGGTTTATATATAAAACTTTTAAATAGCTTTCAAAATCTTTGGTAACCTGAAACTTTGAAGTTTTGCTAAATGATAAACTGAATTCATTGGATCTCTAAGTCTTTTCTAAGTAAGTATTAAAGCACTGTTTACTGAACATAGGTTTATCCACTTTGGCTTCTTGTTGCAGAGAAAGTGAGGATACTTGGGCTTGTTGGTAACCATGATTGCTTTATTAAAAGATTGTTCTATGTAAAAAATATGGTTTTTAGAAATTACGAAATGTATTTATGAACTTGCCTATCTAAAGAATTCTGGTGTAACAAACCGTTCACAATCGATTACTACTTAATTTTCACTGGTGACTAAGGTTTCTAAGAGTTAAAATTTGCCTAAGTGTATGTAATTAAGACTGCTGGAAATAAGAAAAGCCACTCTGCAAGAAAGATGTGTCTTTAGTAAGAAAGATGGAAGGATGGGAACACATTTCATTGAGGGAAAAAGCAAGTAGTTTTATCCTACAATGAGATTGGTTATTTAGAGAGAAAAGGCTTAGGACAAAATCTGAATGAAGAAGAAAGTTATAGAAGGTTTGTGAAGGGAGATTTTTGGACAAAAAAAATTATCTATGGTCAGGAATAAAATTGAAATCAATGGATTTTTAAAAGTGCAGTGGTATAAAATTGAAATTTTGCTTTTTTTCTTTGTTAAAAAACAAAGTTTTCTTGAATTGTTGATCTGCTCTTGATAAGAAAATGTAAACAAAGTGTTTTCTCTTTATTTGCCCAGAAAACCAAAGCTTCTAAATTTTATCTTTATCAGGTCTCTGATTACCTAAGAGTGAAAATTTCTCAATGTTGGGGAAGCTGTTTTACTAACAACCATGTAACTTCCTGTAAAATCCCTTATCTCCACCTCAGTTAAATATGAATATTAAATTTGTAATGATCTGTAATCCTATTTAGGGATGTGCTTTAAAACTTCCTAAGGTTTTTATAATAAACTTCCCCAAGATTTAAATGGTAAAGGAAGTCTAATTAGCCTTATTGGGTATGTTAAGTCACATGGGAAACATTGTCAAACATATGATGATAAATCTTATTAGGTTATGTTCTATGGGTAAATGCTATAACTAGCCTAGAAAATATATGAAACCATTCTAAAGTTTTAATATGCTCTGTTAGGAGGTCATCATTTGACACTCTAATTATTAAAATGCTATGATTCACAACAATAAGTAGATTTCCTTGTCAGATACATTATATTGAACTCTGTGATCTAGAACCATGTCCATTTCTGAGGTCTAATTTTGTTATTTATAGTTATTGTGATGATACTTTTGCAAAGTATGGTTCATCTTCAAGGTGATTCAAAGAAAGGACTTTTGATAAATATAGTTATTTTCTATCTTTAAAAATCACAAAACTAGGGATGCCTAGGTGGCTCAGCACTTGGGCATCTGCCTTTGGCTCAGGGCATAATCCTGGAGTCCTGGGATCGAGTCCCACGTCAGACTCCCTGCATGGAGCCTGCTTATCCCTCTGCCTATAGCTCTGCCTTTCTCTATGTCTCTCATGAATAAACACATAAAATCTTTAAAAAATCATTAAACTAAACTAATGGGAAAGCTGCAAATAGAACAAAAAATTAATAACACAGGACTGAATGAATTGAGGAAGATGATAAAATATTCCTTTGTGAACAAATTGAATCATTTAACTTTTCTCCCTACCTGAACCCTCCAGATTTAAGAAAGGCTTCTCTTTCATGGCAATTTTAGTTATTTGCATAATGGATTCAAAATGAATCCATTCTCTTTGTAACAGGACACCACTAGAAACACAGGTTATATTACCAAGGCTTTGACTGGAGTATCATTTGAGAGACACGCATACAGTCAGGTATGACCAGACAGCTTTAAGGAGTTGAGGTTGACTTTATGCAGCCATTGATGCCCCCTTGGAAATGTTGGCAAGATACTTTGCTTACAAAGTTGCCAGTAGCCTGGCAGTTAAGGAGCCTCAGGATATTTTGGGGACCTTGAGAAGAGGACTTTGCCCAAGCCTACAGCTATTGTAGTCAAGTCTGATGACAACTATTTGGCTTTCTTCTGGCCTCAAAAGGATATTAAAAGTTTAATCTAGAGTTTCCTTATAAAAAGTTCCAGCAAAGCAGATTCTAAAGGATCAATATGATCAATCACTATTCTTGCTAAGTTTATGTAAATAATTAGGCCAGGTTTGTTAAAACTGAATTTGTTTTAAAAATGAATTAATCTTGATTTAGTTACCTCTGGAAATGAAAGTGAATTTAAAGAGAAAAACTATGTCTCATTTTTAAAAAAGATTTTATTTACTTATTTGAGAGACAGAGAGTACACATGAGAGAGAGTACAAACTTGGCAGGGGGGCAGGAGGCAGAAGGAGACGGAGAAGCAGACACCCCAATGAGCAGGGAGCCCTAAGTGGGGTTTGATCCCAGACCCTGGGACCATTACCTGAGACAAAGGCAGATACTCAGCCGACTGAGCCACCCAGGTGCCCCAAGGAAAATTATATTTCAGTAAGACACCTTTGTTGATGTTAGATTCTAGCTTTTTTTGATTGTTTGTTTGTTTTAGTTTATTTATTTGACAGAGAGAGCACAAGCAGGGGGAGTGTCAGGCAGAGGGAAAAGAAGCCCCACGTAGGGGCCCTATTGCAGGCCTGGGATCATGACCTGAGTTGAAGGCAGATGCTTAACTGACTGAGCCACTCAGGTGCCTGTTAGATTCTAATTCTAATTGCCTTTGAATATTGTTTACCTGAGATAGACAACTTGAGGTAAACTTCCAAGAAATTGCGATTAATTTTACATTTTACTAATAGAAAACCAGTTTGAGTTAAAATATTACCCAAGTTTCACAGGTTCTTGTCATTTAATACATTTATTTAGAGGAGATATATTTGTAGATTAAGTGATGATAGTTACCCGTCTTTCATTTAAAAATTTTCCCCACCATTCAATTTCATTTTAAAGTTATTTTCATACCACTAACTTAGAGGGTCATCATCCAATCACTACATACATGTCTGTATTGGAAAATCATTTATTTTCTTTTTGTTTCATTTTTCTCCTGAGAATTGTACAAAAGCCAAACTAAAAGAAACAATCAGTAAGAAGTGAATTGAAAGGCCTGAGACCAAACTGAATGTAAAATCTCCTTTTTATAGTTCTTGCCAAGAGAATTTTTATATGCTGCTACTGAAACTTGAGGTTGAGGTGCAGACTTTTGTTTTCAGAGAATATTGTATCAAAGCCAGGCTATGCTGGTGTTTAAAGGTTATTATACACCGCATGCCACCTTTGTCAGAGGAAATTCAGTCTGCTGGAATCAAATGACATAAGGAACCAAGATGATTAATTCCCATTGCCTCCTACTTCCCATTGGTAGAAGAATTGAAGAACTCAATTTTTACCCTCTTTACACTATCTGATTAAATGATCTGACATTTAAAAGAATCCTCTGATAACACCAGCTAACTATCACAGACACCATCATCAGGCAGTTTTCCAATCTTCTTTTGTTCACCAGCTAGAGCACATACAGATTTATTTATCTATTATGAAGAAAAAGAATTTCACCTGAAAAAAATTCATTTTTAAGTATTCAGTGGTTCGTGAAGAGGCCTGAACTACATTCTTCTAAGTTTAAGGTATTACTTGAGAAGTGAAATAACAGATTTGATTGTTCCAAGCATAACTTGATGTATGAAGAAGGAGGCAGAGGAGGGGGAGGAGAAAGGGGAAGGAAGAGGAAAAGGAGGAGGAGGATTAAAAGATCTCGGGAAAGGGAGTTCTGAGCTTACTAGATTTCTCTAGCCATCATCATAGCTGTAACAGATTGACCTGGGAAGTTTTCAGCTTATCAAATGATCTCTCTCTGAAAATGCAGCAAGGTTAAAATAAAGATCTGCCTAACAGATTCTGTGGCTTAGTTCCAGCATGTGCAATGATGCAGTTCTGAAGTGTGGAGTACTTAATCATTATGCCCTCTGGGAACAAACACAGTTCACATGATTCCCCACAGCATCCCATGATGTCCATTTAACCCTTTAAAAGCAAGGCTTCCCAAGCTAAAGGGAAATGCCTCTTCTACATTGTACTCACTGACTGGATGCTGCCATTTGTAATGGTGCTATTTGTATATTAAACTGCTTTGAGGAGTTTTGATACAGTGCTAAGCACCTACCACATTTACTAAAGAATGTACAGATGAGTAAGAGATCCCAAACATCAAGGAGGAATGGGAGAAGATTAAAATCACATTTAAAAAAAATGCACGAACAATGTCATGTGAACTATACAAAGAAAAAATAATGAAAATTTGATGGAACAATTATGTCATTCAAAATGCACCAGGAATTCCTTTATAGAGAATATGAAGTCTAAGATAATAATAGGAAATGTGTATACTTAAGACACAAAAGGTAAAAAGCCGAGTATGTTCCTTGCAGAGAACAGACTGAGCAAAAATCAGGCAGGTGGAAAGCTTCAGAGCACATCTGACAAACTGCAAGTAGTCCAATATGGTTAGATCACAGAAGAGTTGTGGGATTAAATTAAAAAATGGTTATAGGTGATTCACAGGTGGCCTTGATGTCAGAGTTGTGGTCGATATATGAAAGCTGCTGAAGAAGTTTGAAAAAAGGAGTGATGCAGCCAGAATTGTATTTAAAGATTTATGAGCAATGTATTTGGGATAGACCAAGTCGAGGAGAATAAAAAGCCAGGAGATTTATTGTGAGGTTTAGCAACAGTATTCACCCAATTAGTCTAATAGAAATGAACCAGAGTTTTTGTCTCCTGTGACAATGCAGAGACTGTTGTTGTACAAATATGGAAAAGGACAAGCAACAAAGAAATTCTACACGGGAAGGTGATAAGATTCTTGAACTTGCTGAATCTGACATGAAAGCAGGTAAGGATTTCCAGGAAGTAGGAGAGAGGAAATAATAATAGAAGAGTCGAGAGAGAAGTCAGAAGTAATGACAATTTGGGAGTCATTGACTGAGGAGTGAAAATTGAAACCAACCAAGTAAATAGAAACTGTAAGGACAATAGTACAAATAAAAGCAATTGTTCATAATGTATCCAGGCCCACCCACAACCCAAAATAAATCTATAGACTTATGAGATTATTTAGGTATTTTTTCCTTTTTCACCTGAGAACTGTATGATTATATTTATTTTTGTGTCTGTTTGTTTAACATCTGTCTCTACAATGAGCCTATGTACCAGTCAGAAAAACAGAAACCACACTTGGTGTTTCAAACAGAAGAGATTTAATACATGAAATTGTGTTTTGGGATGGAAAGAATAAAAACGAAGTGGTTGATCTAATCTCTGTATGTCTTGTTCCCTTGCACAACACAAGAGACAGGACACTGCTGCCTAGGCTTTCTTTTCTTGGGGCCATCCATGAATACTCCCTCAACTTTGTGAAAGTGTCTCACAAAAATGTACCTGCTTTTTCTTATTTCCTCAACTCTCCTTTTCACCTTTTAACTTCCTGCTGCCCTTAAACTAACCTTGCCTTTCCAGAGTCCTCAACACAAACTCTTTGTCAAGGTCAATTGCTCCTCCCTACTGAAATAATTCTCTTAGTCTCTGCCCTCTCTTTCTGACAAATTTCAAATTCAGTGTATAGGGCAGATGAAGGCATGTGTGTTGGCAACTGGAACATACTAGGCTGCTAGAGGACAATGATTAGGTAATGGACTTGGATTAAAACATTTTTTGAGCTTGGGAAACAAGTCCCATTAATTACAGTTCAGTTTTTCAAGAGAAGTGCTCCCAGGCTGGTGGGAGCAAGAAGCAAGATTGTTCTTCCTTGCACAGCCATGTCTGCTGTTCTTATATGAGACAGATGGGCTCTGGCTCCCTTTCTGCTGTCTCTGACATGGGTGGCCTCTGCCTGCCAATGGGTATGTTCTCTCTGAAGTCTAATTTATTTATGGAAAGTTCTCCCTTTGGAACTAAATGAGAAATTCCTATTTCTCCTCAAAATCATACTTGCCCACTTTCATATATATACTAATCTTTTGCCTTTATACATTAAGAATGCACTTCCCCCTACCCACCTGAATTTATGTCACAGGCCATTTTATTCCTGCAATCCAAGTTGTTGCTGCAGTCAAGAGTAGTGAAGAAATCTCAATGTCTTTATGCTTTTGTTTTTTGTTTTTCCTACAAGAGAAAATTGAACAATCTACTGAAACATCTGACATTTGGTAACCCTGAACTTCATGTTATATGCATGACTCTGTATTTCTAACCAATAATTATTTTATACAAAAACATATAATTCAGCACTCCCCGCATACTTCTGAAATTAATGCGTTATAAAGTGATATAAACTTTGGTCATTTGATGCAATAATGGAAGATGTTGTAGGTTTGGGGATGAAGGCAAAAAACCCCACAGGAAACAAATAAGACAGGTGGAGAGAAGGAAGTGTGAACTGAAGAAATACGTAAGAAAGATAAAAAAGAGAGATGATAGGAGGTATCAAAGAGAAGATAACTGAAGAAAAAAGTCCAGAGAGAAAAGGGAGAAAAAATTTGAGTAAAAGGAATTTCACCCAAAACCTACTTGGGCTCAGGTTTTTGGGCCTCATTTTTAAACCCTAACGATAGCCAAAGCTTACCTGATCATCAAACCCCTTGACACTCTGAATGTCATTTCTCAAGACTGCATCATTCATCAAAACTAAGTGGAGCAGGTAAGAAGGTAAAAATAACAAGGTGGCACCTGCCATGTCCACTGGGAGGAACAAGGTAGAGTGGGGGGCCTGGCTGAAAAGAAAATTAACAACACATGTGGAAAACAAATAAAAAGAAAATCAAAAATTACCTAGGATCCTAACACATCATCAATTTAAAAGTTTTGGTGTCTGTGTCCATCTAAGTTTATACCTCTATGTGTATTTTTGATATAAATCATATTATGCCTACTATTTGTCATTAACCTGTGTCCTTAAAAATCTATTTTAAGCAAGTTTTCTATATATGTAGGTGTAGGAGCATAATATTTCAATACATTAGCATACTGCCCAATTTAGGAGAATTTCATTAAATATTTGTTGAATGGTTTAATTTTATAGCCATTTAAAATTCCTTAAACAGCATTATTTAACAAGTTAGATACTTCAGTTTAGTTTTTGTTACCCACTCAATTCTTCCATTGTTCTATATTCTCAGGAGAAAGACTGGGGTATTGTATTCTCTGGACCATCAATGGCTCTGTGGAGGTTAGGTTGTAAATGTCTGAGAATATCGATTTGCACTATTATGCTTTTTTTTTTTTTTTTTTGGTGTGTATACATAGTAACAGGGTCACTATTTTTTTTTTGTTGTTGTTGTTGAGATTCTTTATAATTATCCCTTTGAATGATTTTTTTTTTCACACAGCCCAAATTGGCTGGAAATATTCTCTGTCTGCAGGTTTTTATTTTTTACATTTGTATGGCTAGTTTTTATAGCTCACATATGATATATAATATCTTCTAAGACAGAATATTCCAAACTGAAGGAAATAATTACTTAGATTGTTTATTAAATATAAATACTAGCCTCCCTTTCTTCTAAAAATTATGATACTGTAACTCTGGTTGTTGTCCAAGAATGAGCATATTTAAGAAACTCTCTAGGCAGGTTTAGGTTTGTTACATGTCTTTATCATTACCCTCGCCCATGTGGTAATTGCGGATTTTGGAGGCAGCAGTTTGGTAGAGGGAGTAACATGATGTTTTGAACTTCTCAGAGCAAAGTTTAGTGTTGGCCATTTTTTTCTGACATTTTCAGGCTGAGAGTTACAATCACACTCTGTAGTTGCTTTTAAATATCAGTTTTAAGAATGAGCATAAACACAAGATGTCATAAAGGGCAACATTTGCTATTGGATGCCTTAGGAATTCTTTATTTATGAAGCAAAATTTTTAAAAATGGAAATTTTCTTTTGATTCTTCGACGGATCAATGTTTTTTGTTTTTTGTTTTTTGTTTTTTGTTTTGTCTCAGGGAAAGATAGAGATAGAAGAACATAATTAAATATATGACTTTTATATTTCTTAAGCTTAACATCCAAGGTTACACAATTGATTGGAAACTATATATATTCTATCAGATACAAGGCATCCTCATCCTTGACCCTAGACTAGATAAAAATTACATGGTCTGGAGAAAGAGAGAGAAAGTAATAACAGAACACAGTTGATTAAATACTTGTAGATGAACCTGAGAATAAACTGTGGTCTCTTCATTAATATCCTGCTGGGAAGTGGTGGGAAATAGAAAACCCAGATAAATGTAGGATACCTCAAAATTAGAGGGACTAGTTGCTCATCTTCTCTGTGGAGTTCCTGGTAGCCACTGTATGGAAAAGACGGCAATGTTGGCAGGGAGGCTTGGTATAGCTTCAAAGTTCTAGTGTTTTTCTCCTGTGGTTCAAGAGTGGCAAGAAGTAGCTAAAAAAGAGTGAGAAACATGGTGATGACTTGTCAGAGCATGCAGTGTGCTGTAATTACCTGCATAGAACAATGATGACAAGGCAGCTGAAAGTGAGGCTGTTTCAGTGTATACATCTTAGATGAATAATGACCATAAATGAAGCTAGGGACTTCCTCCCTTAACAACCCACCAAACCAATGCTGCAACCCTCTATAAGCCCCTACAATGTAGTCATATCCTTGAACAGAAGGAAGAAAGGCCTTTAAATAAATGAAATTTTCCTGAATTATCTGTAGTAAATTTTTCCCAATGGGAAGAATGGGAGATTTAAATATAAAAAATGTTCCAATATGGAGACATCAGGGAAAGTTATATTTCTCCAAACTGCCAAAACTATAGTTAGTTATCATATTAAGTTCTCCTGGGTAGATAACAGGTGTTCCTACATACTAAAGAAAATTGAAAGGAGAGTGAAGGAGAGAATTGCAGATTAGAATAAAGACTTTAATGTTTTGAACTGGCCAATTCTTTCTGTGGAGCTTGCCACCTTTTAAACTTGGAAAAGGAAGAGTTTATGTGGAATGAGACACCCAGGTAATTCTGAGTTTCTAGGATATACTCCCTCAAGCTACCATACTGCTATTTCCTAAGACTGAAGTGATATTTAAAAGTAAATAAATGTTAACGAACAAACAAGTGTGGGATATTGTGTGCATTACATTTTGCTGGATGCAAATCAGAGTTTTATTTACTCATTTACATATTTTGATTTAAGAACGTACCAAATACATTGCAGTAAACCAATACAAAATCCAACAGAAGTGTGCAGAAGGTGAGGTTACCCTTCTCTAATGCGGTCTTAGTCCTTGGCCCTGGGTGAGGGGTTAAGAATAGAAGGGATCTGCTAATATGCAAATATGGTCTGAGAAAAGTAATCCATTGTGCCATTGTTAGCTCAGTTTAACTGCCCAATTTGTTAGGTAATTCTCTTCTAAGAAATGACTTACATGCATATTTGTTTACATCAGAAAAAGGGAACATTTTAACGCACTCAGTATTTTCAGGTAGAGCAAGTCAAGGACACGTGCTATGGCCAAAAAAAAAAAAAAATCTGTCACATTGTTAAAGGACTGGGGTTTCTGGGATTTGAGGATGGGGAAAGGATGAGCACGTTTGGTGTAATGGTCCAGATAAAAAAAAAATGGCATAAAATGGGCAAAGATGGGGCAGTCCTCGTGGCCCAGCGGTTTAGCACCGCCTTCAGCCCGGGGTGTGATCCTGGAGACCTGGGATCGAGTCCTACGTCAGGCTTCCTGCATGGAGCCCATTTCTCCCTCTGCCTGTGTCTCTGCCCCTCTCTGTGTGTCTCTCATGAATAAATAAATAAAATCTTTTAAAAAAAATGGGCAAAGACAAAGAACTAAAGGCAAGTTACTCAAGATATTCAGTCTGGCTAAAAGTGCATGTAGGTGCTGTATATGTCTATCAAGAAAATAGCTGAGTGTGAGAATGTCTAAAATAGAATGCTTTAGGTCTGATGTGCTCCCTCCTGTTATCTATCTATCAATCTATCTATCTATCTATCTATCTATCTATCTATCTGCCATCTTCTTACTTCCCTCCTTCCCTCCCTGTCATGGTCATCTCTTCTTCTCCCCTGCCCCTTCTTCGCCTCCTTTTCTCCCTCCCTCTCCTTTTCTCTCTCTCTTTTCCTATATCTCTTTCCCCGACAGTTTTGGTTTGTTGGCAATTGCTATTTTTATAGTTATTCTGTTTTCTTAAACTTACATCTTGAATGCCTTTCTCTTTCTCTGTCTTAATTTATGGATGCTTATTTTCATTTTATATGTTTTGACTCTCTTTTCTATGTCGGAGGATCTTAATGCAGCAAGCCATTTTGAGCTAGACTAAAAGCCTTGTACATACAACTTTGTGTACATGTGAGAGTTTGTGTACATGTGAGAGTATTCATGTAGGTTAACTTCTTAGCGGGGAGAAGGTTTCCAAGGACAGGGACAGTTTAGATTTTTACACACATAGCTGACTGCTTCCATAAACAATTTATTCTCCTACTGAAACTTTATGCCCTCATGGAGGGACATACTTATGTGGGATTTCAGAACCCAAGCAGAATGAAAATGGTATCATATAATTTAGAACCTAGAACAGAGTGTCAGAGCTTTGACATGCAACTACATAGAAAAAGGGATTGCAGTTCAAACAGACATAGGCTACGTATAGAGGATTAATCACATATATAAATATATTAAGTAAAATTGTAGATATGTTTCTCACTGCCAGCAATGGTAGTTATAAATATGGAAGGGAAGAAAATCTCAGAATAAACTCTGTAGTGTTGGATTCAGATTAGAGATGAACTCATGGTTTTTCAATAGAGGGGTCATGGATGGATGGATAGATAGACGATAAATGAATGGATATGTAAATCAAAAATAGATTCCCAAATGCAAGTCACTGTGGTCTTGAGAAATAACCGCTAACCTAAAGCAATGAATCCAGCTAGTACACAGATACTTGTTTCCGTGTATTGTTTTCTATATAGAAAAGAAAAGGTACATTGCAGAAGCAGCTACTATCAGAGCTGGAGAAAGGAAAATATGAGCCTAGAATATCTATAGAACTTGCAAAAAATGGTTTAAAAATGATGAAATATCTCAAAAGAATAGAAAAAAATAGGTTAGATGAGCTTCTGCTGACCAAATCTGCATCATTTGAGTATCAAATAAATAATGACAGTATAGATTATAATCCAACAAATAAATTAGAGAACCACAAAATGACAATAAATGAATGAGTTGAAATTTTTTTTGAGGAATGGGATATTCATGTAGTTTCCAAAACACCTTCTCAAAATGCCCATAATCACAAAGGGGGAAGGAGTTACCTTATAGTTGACAAGACTGGAAGACACCATGTTAAATTATTAAACACTATAAATAATGGGACAAATGGAAATACTCTGCTATTTGCTCGCATGCTATGAGAAGCACACAGCATCCCTTCCGTGATATTCCTGCCAAAGATGCAGCTCTGAATCTAGTCATAAGGCAGTATCAGACACACCAAACTTGAGAAATATTCTAAAAAAGAAGGTCTGCAATCTATAAAAATACCAATTTTATCAAATTTAAGGAACTATTCCAGACTAAAAGGGATGAGAGAGATATTACAACTAAGTGTAACATGTAATTCTCATCAGATACTTTTGCTGTAAGAGATATTTTTGGGGACAACTGCAAAGACCTGAATGTCTGACAATTAGGTAACAGCAACATACCAGGATAAATCAGGTTCTGATGATTTTCTTGTGGTTGTAAAAAGAATGCCCACTACAGCACCTCAGGATGGTAGACCAGAAAGTACAAAAAAAAAAAAAAATTATACTGTGCTTCCAATTTTTCCATTAACTCATGATTCTTTTAGAGAAAAAGAGGCTATTGAAAACCATACTTATTTAAAAACAAATACCAATCAAAGGAGCAGGAAAAAGGGGGCCAATATTTCATGACTTTAATAGTTGTAGGTCACTTCTATGAGTTCTTGCTATATTCAGTACACACTGCAAACCCCTCCTCGGGTCTCACCTTCATCCACAACAGGGTTAAAATCCCATGGAGCTTTCATTTTCTTATTTCCCAGGATTTGTATATTAGAGAATGTCTTCGTGTTCCAAAAAAAGCAGAATCTGAACACGAAGGCATTCTCTAACAGGAGAGGAAAAAGCTTTTGTGATCACTTCTGCAAGTTTTACGTTCATTGCCATCCCATAGCTTTCCCCAAATGCCCATAAGCCAGAGATTTCATGTGTTATTTCTGTAATTTGGTAGTTTTCATTCAAATTACGCATTAAAAATGAATATCCTTCTTAAAACAATTGGCATGATTAATTACCTACTAAATTTTTCATTTTACAAAAGGCAGTGCTTTGTGCCGTACACTTACACGGTTAAGGGACTTTTGAGTCAGGAAGACACATTTCCGTTAAGTTGGGAATCAAGCTAAAAATTCCCTTAATATCCCCCTCGCACTTCAGATTCACTGTTCCCCCCCCCCCGCCCAAGATTTTATGTTAAAATCTGCATTTCCACCACTACATTTTCAAGAAATCAAATCTAGAAAATGAATCAATACCACTCACAACGAAGAAATGTGTCGATAAGAATAACACAAAATAAGACATAGGACATGCTAATTCATCTGCGGGCAGATCTTAACACACAAAGCCACCGTTTCCACAAATGTTTAAATAAACGTTGATTCTGAGGAACCGTCTAAGATGAATATATTTTGCATTTTAGTCTGTAAACTGATCCAAAATATCTGATTAAAAAAAAAAAAAAACAACGCACTACATATAAAAAAAAAACAACGCACTACATGAATACAAATACTGAAGCAGGTGTTTCTGTTGCCAAACGTGGAAATGGTGTTTTTATCTTCACAGGTCCTCGTTCAAACGTGCCTACGTGTCGATACGGTAAATAACTCGGAAAAAAACCCACGAAAATCTGCACGTTCTCACCAGAAGGCGACCTCGTCCAAAGGGCCCCCGGAACCACCGGGATGGCGGCCTGTTGGTTCCAGCGGCCTGTTGGTGCCGGCGGCCTCCGTCGCCCGCGGGGCCTCCCTCCAAGATGGCGCCTCTCAGTAGGACGGGCACGTGGAGGCGGCAGGTTGTGCAGCGACCCGCCAGGGCCCAGGGGAGGTTAGGCGGCCCACTTCCGGCACCGCCCTTCCTCCTTCCGGGGGACCCCCTCCGCACGCCGCCCCTGCTGGTGGAGACCAGGTCACAGCAGGTGGAGAGCGGGATGGGGGCGGAGCCTAAGTTCCCAGGATGCCTTGCGGCCCCTCAGCGGGATCCCGAGGGAGGCGATGGCGTCCGCCTCAGGGCCGCGCTGCTGGCCTTGGGGCCGCCCCAGGGCTCCAGGGCCTGACAGCCCTGCGTGTGTGTGGGGGGGGTCGGGGCTGGCTGCTCACCCCGACTCTGGGCTGGGGTCTCCCGGTCCTGACGGAGCCCCAGGGCACAGCCCGCGGGATGGGCTCCTCCCCCCGGGGCGGCCACGCCTGGGAGCATCATGGCGGCCTCCCCGGTGCGCTCTTGCCGCCGCCTGTTGGGACTGCGCTCCAGGGCTGCTGACTCCGGTGGGAGTGGCTGCCCCGCGGGTTTCCGCGGATTCGGTAGTAAGCTCGCAGTGCAAGTGCTTTCCTACTTTCCTGTCCCCGAAGTTATTTGCTTTGCTTTTCTTTCTTTTTTTTTTTTTTTCTTTTTTTTTCCTTTTTTTTCGATTTTATTGATTTATTCATGAGAGACCCGGAGAGAAGCAGGCTCCCCGGCCCGAGCCTGATGCAGGACTTGATCCCAGGACCCCAGGGTCCCCACCACCTGAGCCCAAGGCAGATGCTCAACCACCGAGCCACTCCGGCGGCCTCGTCATCCCTTCTTACCTCAGGATTTCATTTTGTTTCCTAAAGGAGACGATTTGTTCGTTGCTGCTTACTGCCTCGTCCAACACCGGCGAACGAATGTGTGGGGCCAAGATGAGAAAGTACGAGGAAAGGAAGGCCGGGTCTTGGTATCCCGCCTTCCTGACCGAAGAGCCTGTTTCCCTCCTTGGGTTGACTTTGATTTGCTCTGTAGTGAGTAAACTGGGTTTTTTGTTGTTTTTTTTTTTGGTGTATGTTTAAAGCATTTTACCTTTGTAAATTATTTTTCTTAAAGAAGATATTACTGTTTTTTTTTTTATTTACTCTTTTTTTTGTTTTAAAGATTTTATTTATTCATGAGAGAGAGAGAGAGAGGCAGAGACACAGGCAGAGGGAGAAGCAGGCCCCATGCAGGGAGCCCAAAACCGGTCTCGACCCCGGGACTCCAGGATCACACCCTGGGCCGAAGGCAGGCGCTAAACCACTGAGCCACCCGGGCTGCCCATCATTTACTCTTTTGGCATAGGAAGTTGATATTTCACATGAGTCAAACACGTTCGCTAAATGTTTAAGGTCACACCAACTCCTGTGGATGTAACTCAATGGCATTTACATGTTAATTTTATGGGCTAAATGGTGGAGGAGTCATTCTTGGGCATTTTTCCCCTTTTAATAGGATAATTTGGTTGCAAGGAGGACAAAGCCAAACAAAACAAAGTACTGCAAACTAGATGGCTTAAACAACAGAAATGTGTTGTCTCACAGTTCTGAGCCCAGAAGCCTGAAATCCAGGTGCTGGCAGGACATGCTCCCTCTGAAGGCTCCGGGGGAGGATCCTGCCTGCCTCTTTCTACCTTCCAGAAGCTACTAGCAACCTCTGTTGTCTCTTGTCGTTTAGATTCATCACCTCCATCTGTGCCTCTACTGTCACATGATGTTCTCCTATGTGTGTGTTTTCTCTCTGTGCGTGTCTCTGTTCAAATTTTCCTCCTCTTATATATGGATACCAATCAATGGATTTGGGCCCACCCTAAGTTAGTGGGACCTCTTTTTAACTCGATTACATGTTTCCACATAAGATCCAATTTCCAAATCAAGGTGACACTCTAAGGTTCCAGGTTGACATACATTTGGGGGGGGGGTGGTTAGGGGCACCATTCAACCCAATAAAGATGGTAAATATTTTTTCCATATTTCAGTTGTAATTATTATGTAATAAAAGTATATGAGCAAAGATATATAGAGACATATATTTATAATGGAAATAATAGATAATGTATAATGAAAGTAAAGCATTCTCCTTAAAATTTATAGTAAAAGCCTTTCTTAAGCTATATTTATAGTTTCTGAGGATGTCTCATGAATGTATGTGGTATAATGGAATAAGCCCAGATGTGATCAGGGACAAAGTTGCAAAATTACTTTGTGAGGTTAGGAAAGTTACTAAACATCTCCCATACTGTTTCACCATCTGTTTGTACTGTTACAAAAATCACTGGACAACTTCAAGCAAAAATATAAGTAGATCATCATCTACTTTTAAATTCTTAGGTTAGCTTTCTTTTGTATCCAATTTTATGAATTAGATACACAATACATACCTCTAATGTATTTATTACTCTCCTTAAAGTAGGAATTTGTTTTTTCAGATGATTAATTTATGGCTAATTATAAAAATCTAATTTCTGTATTATGATTCTATTAATGCTGCTCCAGTAAGAGCAGCTAATTCAGGCCTTATTTAAAAACAAATTTAATACAGAGTTCAGGTATGACGTGTTCAGAAGAGTGTTAGAACTACACTATGATTTGCTAACCACATGATCTTAGACAATGTGAGGCCTCCATGTGAGCTCCATTTTCTTCTATGTAAAATGGTGGTAATAATAATAACCATTCTATTGGGTTGTGAGGTGGTACGGATTAGAATGCTCACGGGAAGGTAGATAGCACATATCACAGAGGATTGTTACTTGGGGACATTATGACTCCTTCAAGGGTGTCCTCAATTAGAGAACAGGTTAGAATAATAAGATCATTATATACAATATAATACATAAAACATTATCCAGACCCCCCTGCAGCTTGGGTTCCACATAGGATTTAAATTCAACCAACCAGGGGCATTTATCTGAAATCTGAAAGATAGATTTGAGGTGATATCACACTCTTATGTTTTCTCCTAGTAAACAGGGTCTTAAGTGTGTATGTGTGCATTGTTAGGATCACTAGCTTATTGAGTGACTACTTAAACTATTTGCCAGGTTCTGGTAGCTTGTAAGAGAGTGTTGGTACATCTCTCTTACATGGTGACAAGACTGTTCAGATATCGGGTAACAAATGACAGAGAAACACAGAGTTCTTTGGGAGCACAGAGAAGAAATAGCGAATTTTTAAAATTGCTATTTAAAAAATTCAATAAGCCATGTCCTCAAAATCAAATAAACTCATTTTGGGACACCAACAAAAACAAAGTAACACATATGTGTTCAAAACTATAAAATTAACTCCAAAATCTAATGCCATTTATTAAAAAGAAGAAAAATGTTTTATAAATAGTCAATAAGCTAATTTTGTTATTAACATTAATGATTTTCAGATTATACAAATAAGATCTCTAAATCTGGCAATAGCAGTCATTTTGAGGTAGCTATAGTTCATTTGCAAGTGGATTAATTAATGAAAATGAATTTTAACATATTATTAAACTGCCTTATACCCATTTTAAAATCTTCAGCCCAAATGATTAGCTATAGTCCACTTATACAATTACTGTATTTTTTCATTTTATAAGTGAAAAAATATATAAGCAAAAAAAAGTACATTTTTAATGGGCAAAGTGAACAGATAATGATGGAAAGATACAGTTTGAATATTTCTACTGTAATCTTATTATCCAGATGTTTGTAGATATATAAAATAGGCCATGTTAGTATACTAGGAATAACTAGTTAATTCCCGAGAAAGAGTTCAATTTTCTCAAATGTAATACTAGATCTTCTTATGGAGATCTTTTGGGAAAAAAAAAAAAAAAAAGACTTGTTATCTGAGCTCACACCGTGGTTAACTGATGGATGATTTGAAGACTGCCAGTACAGAGTTTGAGTTCTAAGTCAATCATTAAAACGCCAAGGTAACACAGTGTAACACAGTGATACTGATTGAAAATATTTAAGCAAACTAGACATATATTGAGTTGAAAACCATCTATTGGCAATCAGCATCCATTGCCACCTACTTTTGTAGTCTCTGTAGGTCTCACAGTTCTAAAAGCTAAAATCTGTATTTTCCAGACTCCCTGGTCATGACAGTGGTAAATCAGATTTAGTTTCTGCCAGTAAGATGCACTCACATTAGCTTTGGAAAGCAGAGGAAGTACAGAGGACCTTCCTCTGGCAGCAGTGGAGATTTGCATACTCCAATAGATAGGAGTTTTTGTAGGGAAGGATCATAGGTACCACTACCTGGTTACATCCAGGCCTTGAGACAGCCAAAACAGTAATTTCTTGTATCTTCCTGAGAGGGGAGGGTGGGGGGGGGGGGGCTGGGCAGCAGCCACTTCCTGGCCTCTGGACTGGATGTACCATGATATAATTTATTATCTGCATACTTCTACTTTCCCAGCCCTTCTGATGATCATCAACCCTAATTTTGTATATCTCTTACTGTTCAAAATACTTGGAGTATCTTTTTAATTTCTGTATTGAACCCTTAATGGTACATATACATTTTGACAAATATTTAAATAATTGTTATATCTGAGTAAATATTTTAGCATCATGTACTCCTATCATCATGACTCTCCCCTCTGATATATTTGTGCATATTTAAATCTTATTCAATATCAGAATTTTACTATTCAATTTATAGTCCCCCAAGTATAAGAAAAATATAGTAAAATTATAACTATGTGAGATTCAAATTGACTGTAAAAATTAATGCTCATAGCATGATTCACAAATAATACCTGTTGACAGTCATAACTTCCAAGGGTAATTCTCAGCAACCCCCAAATAATTCAAAAAGGCAGTTTTCTCTTCTCAGTTCTCAAGGGTGAATGACCTACAACATTTAATATATGATTACATATTAAGTTCTGGTAATATACTAAGTGAGTTTTAGGGTTACTAAGATGTGATATTCATAAATCAAATTTTTAAAGTCTGTATATTATGGAAAAGGTTGATGACATACAATACTTATAAATATCAGATATTACCCAAATGATCAGTTTGTCATATTGGACTCACTTTCAGACTCAGAGATCTCAGCCAGTGTCACCCTTTACTAATAATTTCAAGGTTGTAGGTTGTGAGGGACAAGAGAAGCAGGGTGGTGTTTTGGACCTCCAATCTAACCCTTCGTTCAGCTCTTATATTTTTCTGTGACTTGATATGGCTCAGGTGAGAAACACGTTTTCTAAGAGAAGCACAATCCCTTCACACACTATTTATTTATTTATTTATTTATTTATTTATTTATTTATTTATTTATTTAGAAAGAGAGTTTAGGAGAGGGCAAGCAGTGGGGGAAAGGAAGAGGGAGAGGGAGAGGGAGAATCTCAAGCAGGCTGCACACCCAGCACACAGCCAGACTTGGGGCTTGACCTCACAACCCTGAGATCATGACCTGAGCCAAACTCAAGAGTCAGACATTTAACTGACTGAGCTACCCAGGTGCCCCCAAACACCCTTACTTTGATAGATGCATGGTATATGAGGGTGTTTTGTAGAGAGCCATGCACCTTGAACCCCTTGTTAGTAATGTATACATATTTTAAGAAAATTCCAAGAGGTCCATCCCTGACGTCTTCAAGGAAATTAAACAAGAGTCTCCTGCCACCCTTTCTCTGGTGGTATCCTCTACCTGCACTGGGTTAATCTTTCATTGTGTAGAGATATAAATGTTTAAAGTTGTAGCCTATTATTAAATAACTGAATTTTAAGATATATGTGTCTTGTATGCCATCTTTTAAATATGAATGATTCATATCACTCTTATTGAAACAGTTGTAAACTTGATTTTCCAAAATATACTGATAGTGATCTTTTCTTACAGGGCATAGAAGTAAAGCTACTTAAATTATATTGTATAGGTTATCAAACTAATAATATTAAAACATCTACCATATTTTATATGCATGTGAATATTCAAGGTCTTCTCTTATCACATAATAAAGAGATGTTTCATGTCTGTGCCTTTCCAGTTACTGATTATTGTCTTTTATTTTTCCCTGTGCAAGATGGTTTAGTCATTGATCTGAAGCTTCTTTGGCATTGTAACTTAAATTAGCTGCAGCTAGTTCTTGATAGTGATACCTTTTGATACATTACAGGAAATAATACATTGGAAAGCATTCTAGTTCAGATTCCTTGAGTGGGGGGATGATTTTTTTTTTCCCTGTAAAAATGTGCTTAAAGATGCTGTTTTAGGAAGAAAGCTGTGGTGAAGTTCTACTTTAAAATTTTTTTTTGAGATTTATTAATGCTATTTTCTCACACAATAACTGCTGCTGCAGATATACTGAGACTCTCATTGAGTTTAATTGGCTTCATTTATTTATTTATTATAGAGTGTACACTTTCATGATAGGGTGAGCTTCTATGTAATGAACATTAACTCTTTAGACAAATTTGTCTACATTTCTGTCTGCTAAGTGTGACAGGTAATTAGTGAATAAAACATTTTAATTTATTTGGACAAATATCCACTTTTAATATCCTACTTTTTAAGGTAGAAAAACAAAACAACACACACAGAGACACCCACAACTAAATGGTAAGTGGGCCTGTAATATGTTTTTCCCCCCTTTCTTTTTCTTTTTAGCTGGTAAATAATTGAGCTATAGGATTTCTTCTGAAAGTTGAATTTTTTTTCCTGTGTTATGTTGTTTTCAAAAATGGGTTAGAATTCCATCTTTTTGGCAATCTTCATTTTTAAACATCACAAAAGAAAAAAAATCCATTGCCTTGAAAGGTTATGCAAGCCTTAGAGCTCACTGCTGTGTCCTGCAGGAGTTGCCTTTTTTGTATGTTTTCTTTGGACTTCATAGCATGGAACTAACTAGCCTCTAACCAAACTTTAATTAGATGTCTTACAAACTGTGTGAGCAGTTTTATTCAGTTAATTTATGTGAATCTCTAAATATTCACAAGTCCATAGTTTTCTTAATTGTGTTTAAAAATTTCAAACACATTGAAATGGGTCTTAGCAAACTGCTTGCAATTTTGGCCTGTAGCAATACCAAGTTTGTGTCCTTATAGTCTCCACATCTCTAAAGGTATCCCATTATTTTCATCCTTTAATCATTTTATTTACAAAATTATATGAATTTGCAGCCAATATTAATATCTATTCATTAAGATTCTTTTGCTAATGTTTATTTCATGATTATTTTAATATATTGCTTAATTTAATTGCCTTTTTTAAAAAAAAACTTCTTTATTAGCATGTAAGAATTAATTATACTTCTGTAACGTCTAAGTCATGTTTCAGTGTTATGTTAGTTTTATAAAAGTAATTGGAAAGATTTCATTAGGCTTTACATTGTACTTTTTGTCATGTAATTTATGCTATCAGCATAATAGTAATAATAATAATATGCTATCAGCAATTAGACCAACTCAGTGTAATGCTTTAACTAATGGACCAATGATACCTGAATATGTACTATTTATTCACAGAATTCCTTTATCAAACCTTTTATCAAAATTAAGGGCTTGGAAAAAAATGTCTGGGTTATACTGTATTTTCAATGATATAAAAGTTGTAGGGTATGGCCTTTGATTACATGCATTACCAGAAGTCAGAATATAGTTCACATCTAATATATAATAACCCTTGAATGACATTTTTAAAGGAAAGAGTAATCTTGAAGAATTTTGCTGATGTGATTACCATTTTAACTTCATTGCTTGAAAAAAATTCATAAGATGCCTTTCTATACAGGTGAAAATGTCAGGTAAATGTCATTTTAAGCAGCTACCTAAGCAGTAATGATATCTTCTTATTTTGAACTATAAATTAAAAAAGAGTCTCTCTTTCTTCCTGACTATTAAAAGTTAAATAAGCTTTACCAAAAAGTTTCAGCATCACATTTATTATTTTTAGCGAGAATATGGAGTATGTTCTTTCTAGCAATGATTCCAAGCAATTATATCACGACACTTTAATTGTGTTCCTCACTCAACACCTAACATATGTACTTGTACAAGGAGTATTTTTGGTTCACAGTGACTATTCATATCAGCCAAGCTACAAACACTCCACTTTACAACATGAGTCTTTGGACTTAAGTAGAAATTACTATGGATATGATTTGAATCTTAGTTTTACGCGATGTTGATTACAAATGGTTATGTATAAGATTGAAAATTAATGCTTTTACTTAAGCTTTATAGATAAACTCAGATCACAATATTATGTCTGTAATTTGATTCATTGAAAAGTTGGTAGGTTTTATATTAAAAGTTTTTTGAAATTCCATATCTGGAGCATAATAGTCTGTTGAGAGTGCTCAAGACATCCTTCACTTGAGGGCTATGCTTTTGAGGGATATAATTTGAAGAAAAAAAAGTATAATTAAAAGTATAAATACTATTACAGGTGTATATTACTTAAAACAAATTATTTATAGTCCAGAATTCATTAAAAAAATGTTTTTAGGGATCCCTGGGTGGCGCAGCGGTTTGGCGCCTGCCTTTGGCCCAGGGCGTGGTCTTGGAGACCCAGGATCGAATCCCGCGTCGGGCTCCTGGTGCATGGAGCCTGCTTCTCCCTCTGCCTGTGTCTCTGCCTCTCTCTCTCTGTGTGTGACTATCATAAATAAATAAAAATTTATAAAAAAAAATATTTTTAAAGCTAACTCAGTGCAACTAACTCATAGGAGCTTGGGATCATTTCATGAAGGGACTTACACACAAGTGTGTTACAGAAAAATATATTGATATTTAAGATACTGGTATTGGAAAGCTTAAAATAATCACAGGTATTTGCATAAGAAGGAAGAAAAATATAAAACAGTTAAGATATTTTGGCTAAAATATGAAAAAAATGTTTTGGCAAATACAGTGTAATATCTTAAATATACAGAAAATATGAATATACAGGGAAGAAGAGACTCATTTATTAAATGTTTATAATATACCTGGCATTAGTGCAGAGCACTTTGTTGTACGTTGTTTTATCTTCCTAATGAAATGATTAATGAAGTAATATTAAACTTTTTTCATATGAAAAGAACAGAGACTCGTAGAAGTTAAATAACTTATTCAAGATCATATCACAATAAGTAGCGAATGTGGGCTTAGAACCAGGTGTTTTCTGACCAGAAAGCACTTTGTTTCTTGGAGAGTTCTAAACATCAGCTGAGTGTTTACTGAATAACCAAATCTCTGATTGTGTTCCATATTATCTCATGTTTGCTTTCCTACTCATCTTCAAACCTTTGATTTTGGCTAGAGCTCTATTAATCATATTCCATCGATTTCTCACCAAATGAGACATTCTTTTTTTTTTTTTAAGATTTTATTTATTTATTCATGAGAGAGAGAGAGAGAGAGACAGAGACACAGGCAGAGGGAAAGGGAGAGAAGCAGGCTCCATGCAGGGAGCCTGACGTGGGACTCTATCCTGGGTCTCCAGGATCACACCCCAGGCCGAAGGCGGCGCCAAACCACTGGGCCACCGGGGGCTGCCCAAGAGATATTCTTTTCAATGAAAAGGACAACCAGAAGTTATGGCCTTACAAGGAGGATCCCAAAACTTTCTAGAGATCAGACTTGTAGACCTTAGTGAGTTTGCTGCCATATTGAATCACCTTGGCTTAAGGATACTTAGCGGGGCTGAGTATCCTTATTTTATCACTTGCATGTTAGATTTTTTAGTGATTAAAAACCACTGTTTTAGAAAATGTTAAATTTTTTCTTCTGTCAGTTGCTTTATTTATCAACTTATTAGGTTTTAATTATTTGTATGTGATTGGGCATGTGGCCATCCTTGGAAATGCTAAGTAATCACTGTTCTTCTTCGTGGCCCCACAGTTGTTAATGATGACTCTGCCTTCTTTGTTTGTAAATTCCTTTTTACTGCATTTACCCTTCACCACATTATAAGCTCCGTTAGAGCCCTGTCTTTATTCCCACATCAACCTCAAACTATGTTTTTTTTTTTTTTTTTGGTGTTTCTTTTTTTTTTTTTTTTAATTAATTTTTATTGGTGTTCAATTTACCAACATACAGAAAAACACCCAGTGCTCATCCCGTCAAGTGTCCGCCTCAGTGCCCGTCACCCATTCCCCTCCAACACCTGCCCTCCTCCCCTTCCACCACCCCTAGTTCGTTTCCCAGAGTTAGCAGTCTTTATGTTCTGTCTCCCTTCCTGATATTTCCCAACATTTCTTTTAACTCCTTCCCCTTGTCTGTTTGAATTGCATGTTATTTCCATTTATTCTTTCTTTCTTTTTTTTTTTTTTTTAAAGATTTTATTTATTTATTCACAGACACAGAGAGAGAGAGGCAGAGACACAGGCAGAGGGAGAAGTAGGCTCCATGCAGGGAACCTGATGTGGGACTCCATCCCGGGTCTCCAGGATCACACCCCAGGCTGTAGGCGGCGCCAAACCACTGCGCCACTGGGGCTGCCCTCATTTACTCTTTCTTGATGCAATTTATCTCTTTAAAATTTCAGATTTCCTTTATCAAGAGCTTCATTTTGAAATGGATCTAACCTTGAGTACCTCCTCATCACTTTCCTATATTAGTCAGTCTGACTTCAGAGAGGCACATTTACAGGAGGTAAGAAGGTAAGAAGATACTTCTACACCTCCATGCTAATTATTTTCAATCATAAAACCACTTAGTTTATATTAGTGTCTATAGGAAACTCTACTTGCAAACCTGGGAATAAAGGAATATATCCATTTTCCCAGATTCTAATTGAATGACTAGATTCTCTTTCATATCCTTTTTTTTTTTTTTTTTTTTAAGATTTTATTTATTCATGAGAGACACAGAGAGAGGCAGAGATAGAGGCAGAGGGAGAAGCAGGCTCCCTGCGGGGATACTGGGGCGGGTCTTGCCGGGATCATGCCCTGAGCCAAAGGCAGATGCTCAACCACTGAGTCACCCAGGTGCCCCTGTTTCATATTCTTTAAAAGGTAAAATTTTAGTTTGCCAGGAAGTCAGCTTTTTGAGGTCTGAATTGTTTTATTGGATTTCATATTCCTTTATATTTATATTATAAAACATTGAATTACAATCAAGCCAATATAGTTTACCTATATTGATAATTGATGAGATTTTTCATTGTATCTGTTTTGTTATGTATATTAAGTAGTATCATCTGTATGCACTTGTAGAAGACTTAACATAGATTAAAGGGATCTTGTTCTCTATGGTGCAAAATCTGTCTTCTGTTACATAAGACTGTGAGTACCCAGTTGCCAGGTTAGAAAAGGTGTCTTTACATCTTTGTATCTCTAACAGGCACTTTTGATCCCCGCACAAAATGCTTAACAGCGTTTGTTGGATCTATCAGAATAAATGTTCCTTAATTTATCTGAAATAGAACAGCAGTGAAGTAAATATCACTAGAAAAGCACAAAATGGAATAGTGACTGCAAAAGTCAATACACTATACTAAAAATGGAAAGTATCAGGCATTCCAATCCTTGCAATTAAAAGAATATTATCTTGTGGTCTACTGAGAAAAATGAGGAACTCTTAGATTGCTTTTCTGAAACTAATTTGCAAAAAAAGGCATTTAAGGATTGATAATTATTAGTTTGCTATATTGTGGTAAAATACAGCAGGCTGAAAGAACTGATAAGATGGCAAGTTCTTTTTTTCCTTAAACTTAATATTTAAAGCAAATTGCACAAACTGAGCAATAGTTCATTGAGGAAAAGCATATTGTTTTATTACTCAGCTGAGCTCATAATTGAAATTGTAGTGATACAACCAAATACTCTGTAAATAGCTATTACCTTACTGAATTAGAACAAAATATATTGATTAATATATTACTAACCAGCACAGTGATTGTCCATTTTCTTGTCAGAAAATTTAACATTGTATTTAGTCTGAAATTATGTCTGGTGGACCCAGGTTTTTAGAAAGAGAAAATTGTACTTTAAAAGATTGCATTGCCAGTCAAGGTTATATTTGCTATCTTTTTTTTTTCTCTGAGGTAATTGCATGATGAAATTATGTGTGAAAAGAGAATTTTCAGCTACCACCTTGAATAAAGGTTGGGGAAAGGTTATGTTTAGCATAACTCCATTTCCAACACATTGTTGCCCTACAGGCAGAATAATCTAATTTCTCTTCTTTCCTGATTCCAACAAAGTAGTGAATCCTCAGTCTTTCAATGTATTTTTTGGTTTATTTCCTCATTGATATTTGCATCCCTTCCCCTAGTTGTGTAGAAAAAATAAGATGATATGAATGTAATGATTTAACCATCAGTTACTATTTTAAAAATGTCCTTTACATTCCCACACTTGCATTTCTCTTATCGCTAAATACTTTCCAATGATATTTTGATTTTTTTCCTCATTAAACTTCTAAATTGGTCTTACTCTGAAATGTTGCTAAATTCAATTCAGAAAGAGAAAAATAATCGAATTCTCTAATTTGGTTTTTGTTAAACAGCAATGATATATACCAGTGTGGTATCAGAATACAGATGAAAGAATTACTTTTTAATTAATATTGATACATCATTTTTTAAAAGGTTTTATGTATTTATTCATGAGAAACAGACAGAGAGGTAGAGACACAGGCAGAGGGAGAAGCAGGCTCTATGCAGGGAGCCCGATGTGGGACTCAATCCCAGGTCTCCAGGATCATGTCCTGGGCCAAAGGCGGCACAAAACCGCTGAGCTACCCAGGCTGCCAGATACATCACTTTCTATACATGAATGAAACATCATTTTTCCTTCCTTCCTTCCTTCCTTCTTTCCTTCCTTCCTTCCTTCCTTCCTTCCTTCCTTCCTTCCTTCCTTCCTTCCTTTCTCTCCCTTCCTTTCTTTCTTTCTTTCTTTCTTTCTTTCTTTCTTTCTTTCTTTCTTTCTTTCCTTTCTTTCTTGTTCTGCTATGTATTTGTTGCTATGTGCCAACCATTGTTTTACAAAGATCATTGATAAAAAACTGTCTAGGTCATTAAAAACAAGGGAAATTTGAAAAATTCACAATCAACAGGAACCTAAGGAGATAGGGTGACTAGATGTGTTGTTAGTGTATCCTGAATAAGATTTGTAATAGACAGAGACACTAGGTATATAGAGTAAGGAAATCTGAATAAAGTATGGGCTTTAGTAAAAATAAATTCATTGTCTCATTAATTGTGACAAATATACCATCAGATATAAGATGTTAATAATAGAGGAAACTAAATGTGGGGTATATCGGAATTCTCTGTACCATCTTGGCAATTTTTCTGTAAATCAGAAACTGTTCTAAAGCTAAAAAAAAAAAAAAAAAAAAGCTGGAAGCAATCTTAGCTATAATATATTTAGCTCGAAACTCCTTGTCATTTTACAGAGGAAGAAACTGAAGGCCATAGCGGTTGTATAGCTTGCCTAAGGTGAGATACAGCTTATCAGTAAAAAAAGACCTGGAACCAGAAAGTGACACATTCTTCGAGATAACTGACAATGAGTTAATTACACCATTGAAATACATATCAGTCCTTATAGGAAAAAGACCTTTAGTATGTACTTTTTATTCCTTGATTTTGAAGGCATATTCTATTAAGTAGATCCAGTAGTATCTTTAACTAGTAGTGTCTTTCCATGGTTTAAATTGATAGCATTTTCTGTGGCCTCTAGGTGTTGTCTGACTGTCCTTTCTTGTTTTGGTCCCTGTCAGTAATCCATTTATATGCTTTCTTTGCCTCTGCATAATTAATACCTCTAACACTTGATCTGATTTATTTCCATTTACTTTTAAATTTTTAAATTTTTTGCTTTGTTGATGTCTTTGGGATAGAGACTGTATTACAGTGTCACAAAAAATGTTATTTTGTATCATATTGAGTTATACCAGAGCTTTGCTGCAAAGAACAAAGCCAAGGGAGTGATCAACAAAGCTATGTGGAAAATTTTACATATATATATATAACATATTTGAGACAATATATCTAATTACAAGAAGTTTTAAAAACAAAAGAGGATAATTTCTTGAAATACACCTTCTGGTGTCCAGGTAGTCTATGTTGCTCTATAGATACGGCATTTGGCACCTGTCTGAAATACAGAAGAACCCAACAGATACATTGAGATGACTGTTTGTAGGGGATTATACTATTTGAGGAAGGCTTCTAAGCTTCCTGTCCTACATTATTTATTTAAAATATTACAAATGAAAGCTTGAAATGCTTGAATAAATGCAAAGAAAGCTAAATTTGGATGTGAATAAAAGGAAGAGCTAACCACAGGCTAATGAAGTAAAATACCCAAAGAAGTGTTTAAGAGGCACTAGAGTAAATGGGCATCTGGGGGCGGGAGGGGGCGGGGATGAGTTATATTTGAAGAATTTGCTCTTTTGGCCTGAGTAACAAAACTTCTTAAGTCTGCCAGTTCGAGATGTACAATGAAATTGGAGAAATTAGACTTTACTCATATGCAATCAAATCTTCTCTTAATGAACAGGAAAGATTCCAACATAGTTGAAAATCAAGACTTAGGTAATATAAACACTTTAAAACTGATGGAGAAGAGTAAAACAGAAAGTAGTCTCAATACCATATTAAGTGAAAGGGTTACTCTGGTATCTAAGGACATAGCACATTGAAGCTATACCTATCTTGAGCAGATTTTTATGTTAGAAAATAGTATGGATAGATTGTATTGCTTAAAATGGCCATTTCTAGATGAAATCTTTTGATATTTTTCAGGAAGTGTAGAAGAAAAATATTACCGTATGGTATTAGAACCACAGTGAGATAACAAGAACCACGAAAAAGTCTATGCCAAATAGTATAAAATTAAATGGAGACAGTAACAGTATATTCTGAAAGGAGCAAGGAAAAGCTACATTTCTTCTCCATAGCTGTTTTTACCAGAACTAAGAAAATGGTTGAGGATAGGTGGGTGGCTGACAAGTCACCATCTTGAGCAGGAGGAAGGAGAGAGAAATAACAACTGCAGAAAAGTTATACTTACCTTTTATCCGGCCTGGATTTTCAGTCTTTCTCCCTTGACAAGCAAAATGCAATAAGGATGTGTATAAAGCTCTTTATCCCACTGAAAATCGTTGGACAGAACTTTTCAGGGGACATCTGGTCTCACTTATGTGGTAGAATGACATAACTGTTCAACATTTGTAAGCGCCTTGAAAAATGAGATACGTGACAATCTCCACCATCTCTCCTCTTAATGTGCGGGTAGGTTTGAATTTACTGATTAGGTGTAGATAACTTTAACAGGTTTCAAGCTAAAGTACTGTTAGGTTACAAGTCTGTGAAATTTCCTTGATAATGAGAAGGAAAAAATGAAAAAAAGGAAATTTGTGGGTAAATATCTTAGCAGACCACCCCTTTATGCTAACCAGATTTGGGGTCTTTTATGAAGAGCTTAGTGGGAAAAGAAAAAGAGCTTAGTGGTTACTCTTAATCACTTAAATCATTGTGATGATTTT
Organism: Vulpes vulpes; assembly: GCF_048418805.1. NCBI lineage: Eukaryota > Metazoa > Chordata > Mammalia > Carnivora > Canidae > Vulpes > Vulpes vulpes. The sequence goes on along the minus strand of NC_132784.1, from coordinate 22,541,689 downwards.
CCCCTTAAAAATGTACAGATACACTTCTGTAGTAATAACAGCTTCAGCAGCCATGAGACTATAGCACCTAGGATTTTCTGTGTTGAGCCTTTGCTCCATTTTCAGAGCCCATGAGCTCATTTCTCTACTTCATGCTGATAAAAGATTCTCAAGTTACTCAGGTATTTAAAACATTTCTTTTAAATTACAGAAGTGGAAGAAATCATAGAACTGACACTTTGGGAACTACCTTTTCTAGAGTTGTCCCCAAATGCATCCTGCATGAGGCAATTCTAAATAAAAATCCAAAAGCCCCTTCTCAGAGATTCATTGATGTTAACACTGGGGATGGTTTAAAAAAAAAAAAAAAAAGGAAAATAAAATTGCAGTAGATTCTGGTTAAGCACTGTGGGCACAGAATATATTTCCATTTCTTTGTGTCTTTTTCAAATTCTTTCATCAATGTCTTACAGATTTCAGATCTTTCACCTCCTTTTTTTTTTTTTAAATTTATTATTTATGATGGTCACACACAGAGAGACAGAGAGAGAGGCAGAGACACAGGCAGAGGGAGAAGCAGGCTCCATGCACCGGGAGCCCGACGTGGGATTCGATCCCAGGTCTCCAGGATCGCGCCCTGGGCCAAAGGCAGGCGCCAAATCGCTGCGCCACCCAGGGATCCCGATCTTTCACCTCCTTGATTAAGTTTAATCCTAAGTATTTTATTCTTTTTTGATGCTATTGTAAATGGGATTTTCTTTCAGATATCTTGCTGTTAGTGTATACAAACACAAAATATATCTGTGTGTTAGTTTTGTATCCTGAAACTTTACTGAACTTGTTGATTAATTCTAACAGCTTCTGGTGGAATCTTTAAGAATTTTTATTTATAAAATCAAATAACTTGCAAACAAAGACAGTTGTACTTCTTTTCCAATTTTGTCAAGTAAGTACTTGTTCGGCATCTGTTGAGATCATCATATGAATTTTTATTCCACTAATTTGGTGTATTTTATTTATTTATGACTGTTGAACCATCTTTGCATTCCAGGGATGGATCCCATTGGCTCATGGTATATAATCTTTCAGTCAGCTGTTGAATTGGGTTTGCTAGTGTTTTGTTGAGAATTTTTGCATCCTGTATCCATATGAAATATTGATCATTAGGATTTTTAGTTTTTTTTTTTTTCTTTTAGTCACTTTTTCTGACTTTGCTATTGGGATAAACCTGGCGTCATAAAACGAATTTGGGAATATTTCCTTCACATCAATTTTTTGGCAGTATTTGAGAAAGATAATGTTAATTATTCTTTGAAAGAGTGGTAGGATTCACCTGGGAAACTATCTAGTCCTAAGCTTTTCTTTGTTGAGGGATATTTTATTACCAATTCAATCTCCTTAATCATTATCGATCTGTTCATATTTCCTATTTTTTCATGATTCAATTTTGGTAGCTTGTATGTTTCTAGGAATGTATCTCATTTTGCTAGGTTGTTTAATTTGGTGGTGTATAGTTGGCCGTAATAGTCTTTTATTAGCCTTTAAACTTCTGTGATTTTAGGGATCCCTGGGTGGCGTAGCCGTTTGGCGCCTGCCTTTGGCCCAGGGTGCGATCCTGGAGACCCGGGATCAAATCCCACATCGGCCTCCCGGTGCATGGAGCCTGCTTCTCCCTCTGCCTGTGTCTCTGCCTCTCTCTCTCTCTCTCTCTCTCTGTGACTATCATAAATAAATTTAAAAAAAAAAATTAAACTTCTGTGATTTTAGCTGCAATGTCTCTTTCATTTCTGGTATTTTTGAGTTTTTTTTTTTTTTTTGTTAATCTACCTAAAGGATTGTCAATTTTGTAATTTTGTTTTTCTTTTCAAAAAACTAGTTATTACTTTTATTGATTTTTTTCCCATTTTTCTGATCTCTGTTTCATTTATTTGTTCTTATATTTGCTATTTTATTCCTTCTGCTAACTTTGGGCTTAGTTTATTCTTCTTGCTTGAGTTCCTTGAGGTATAAAGTTAAGTGGTTATTTGACCTCTTTCTTTTTTCTTAATGTAGATGTTTATTGCTATTAACTTGTCTGTTAGGTGTGCTTTTGCCGCATCCTAAGTTTTGGTATGCTGTGTTTCCATTTTCATTTGTTGCAAGATATTTTTTTTATTTGTCTTTTAATTTTTTCTGAATCTCAATGGTTGTTCAGTAGCATGGTGTTTAGTCCCTACATATTTGTGAATTTTCCAGATTTCCTACTAGTATTGATTTCTAAATTTCTTCATATCATGGTAAAAAAAGATAATTTGGATGATTTCTGACTTATTATATAACTTATTTTGTGATATATAACGTACCCTAGGCTTTGTAGGTATATAATGTACCCTAGACTTGTAAATGGGTGATTGTTTAAGACTGTGTTCTCCTGGGGCTCCCAGACCACAGACAACAGAAAGTAGAGTTAATACACAAGCCATAGGGTCCATAGACATGAATGAGGTCTGTATGCCTCTTACCCAATGTAAGGGTGAGCAAGACTCCTTCGAAATCTCTTTGTGCTTGATCCCACAGCTCCTACAAAGGCACTTTGTTCATGACTGAATGCCAAATTTTTGCTCTTGGGAGAGGGATAAAAGCAAGGGAAGTCTTATTTAGTCATGTTGCTTGTGTCACTCTTCAGATATTCTTTTCTTTTACTGCTGGCCATGGGCAGAAGATCAGGTTCTGATTGTATTCCAAGATAAAGTCATGAGGATATCTCTAGTTAGGTGGCTTAGTCATAGAATACTTTTTAATCTCCTTGAATAATAGTACATATATGTCACTTAACATTTTATTGTTTACTTTTATGTATACACACACGCACATTATAGCCTCCACAATAAATCACAGTGATTATTGAGTAAGAAATTGCAAGAATGTGGAGCAATTCTAGTTTCACAATTTTACTTCCTATCTCCGAAAAGTAAGACAAAAAACGGTGGCTTTGGAAAAATTTAATTGAGGTCAGTAAGCCCACTTCTGCAAAGTGTTGGAGAAGAAGAAACCATTCTTGACCAAGTGAAGTAGGTTTTGGATTAACACGGAATAGATATATGACTGTGTTGATAGGACAGAGCAGAAAATCATTGAAGTCTAGTATCTCAGTATGCAATGTGTGTGGTTACTGCTATTTAATGTACAAATGTGAGAAATCTGTTCTCTGTTGGAAGGCAACTCACAAAATAAATAAATAACATTGTATCTATTAACATTAGCAATTGAGAACAGAAAATAGATGACTTTGAAAACCATACTTTTTAACATACCATATGAATGATGCAGATTCGTTGGGGGTGAAAAAAATTAGCAATCTGTTCATATTGTTTGCCAGAAAGTTATTGAATTTTAAATATGGGTACTTCTATTTTGACTGTGAAGGCTGACAGAACTGTGTGTCTGAAATTTTAACCAGAATGACTGGAGAGGCTAGGATAACATAGTGGATAATCTGGCCTTGGAACACATACATATCAATGCAAATATCTTACTGAGGCATAATATATATTTTAAAACCTTTTATTTTCCCCTGATGTTACTGTGAACTTTATGCAAGAGTATTTGTTACTCAAAATTTAGGGAAAAATCATAAGAAATGAATGAAGAGTGGATTAAAAGATTAGCAGCAGCAGATACATTACCACCATTTGATCACTTATATTTGGAGATTATAAAGTGAGATGCTAAGTGAAGCCCGTTCAAAATACTTCCAACTAATTAGAAATTCTGAGTAAGGTAATATATCTAAGTTGAAGCTTCCTCCCTAACTCTCCTTAGTCTATAAAGTTATATATATATCTAGGCTGTCTAACTGGAAATATGTCGAGGTAGATGATGAACTATTGTTTATTTCAAGATGATGGTATATAAAATTCTGGATGAAATTTGTGTTTTAAGGGTAAAGGAATGCTGTCATATTAGAGGGAATGCCTGGTTTGGAAGGAAGTATTGATCTGGACTTCCCAGGCAGTGGGAGCTGGCAAGACTATACTTCTAGTCTGAGAAAGTGAAAGAAAGAATCATAAAAATAGGGAGGCTGATGCTTTTCTCCCCAAAAGTTGTCTGGGATCTTTCTAAGATAAGAGAATATGATGGAACCTGAAATAAAGTTTTTAAGTCTGAATATCAGGAAAGCAATTAAATTAAACTTCAACATATAAATTTAATTTTTTTTCAGATGAGTAACATTTTTCTCTATATGCTTGTGTTGTTTGTGATGCCCACTTGTCAAACAGATAAGGCCTTTTAAATATTATTTTGATTTTATCTTTCTTCATCACTCCTACCCCTTCCCTCCCTCCATCCTTCATTCTCAACTTCCTTCCTGCCTTCCCCTCTCTCTTTCTTTCTCTTCCTTTCCTTTTCTTTCCTTTCCTTTCCTTTCCTTTCCTTTCCTTTCCTTTCCTTTCCTTTCCTTTCCTTTCCTTTCCTCTCCTGTCAGCCATCCTTATACATATTTTGATAAATCTTTCAAAAAGATTCCTTCCTTCCTTCCTTCCTTCCTTCCTTCCTTCCTTCCTTCCTTCCTTCCTTCTTCCTTTCCTTTCCTTTCCTTTCCTTTCCTTTCCTTTCCTTTCCTTTCCTTTCTTTGAAGTCAAGCATAATTTAAACACTTAAATTATCTGGGACTAGAAGTGATAGCAGATGTTACTGTTTAGTCACTTTTTTGTAGCAAGAAGATTCAAAGAGAAAAGAAAGAAGAGAAGAAAGACAAAGAAGAAGAAAGAAAGAAAGAAAGAAAGAAAGAAAGAAAGAAAAAGAAAGAAAGAAAGAAAGAAAGAAAGAAAGAAAGAAAGAAAGAAAGAAAGAGAAAGAAAGAATTTTGTATTATAGAATGTGTGTATTGTATTTTTGAGTAGATATGGTGGGTGTGTTGGAGTTCTTTGGGGAAACTGAATGAATAGAATACACACACACACACACACACATATATGTTTCTATATATTGGTTATTTTATATAATGCAATTATATGTATAGCTTCTATACATATGCCTATATAATTATATCATATATACATATAGGCTTATTGTAAGGAATTATCTCATGTAATTATGGACGCTGACAGGTCCCAAGGTCTATGGGGGCCAAGCTGGACACCTAGGAGAGCCAATGATGTAGTTCCAGTCCATAGGCTGACAGGCTTGAGATTCAGAAAGAGCTGATGTTTTAGTTCAAATCCAAAGTCAGGGGGTAAGAAACTTCTAGCTAAAGGCAATCAAGCAATTGGAATACCTTCTTATTCAGAAGAAGTTCAACATTTTTATTTTATTCAGGCCTTCAGTTGGTTAGATGAAGTCATCCACATTGAGGAGAGCAGTCTGCTTTCTTCAGTTTATCAATTTAAATGTTAGCTCATTCAAAAACACCCTCCCAAAAATATCCAGAATATTATTTGGCCAGATATCTGGGCACTCTATGGCCCAGTCAAGTTGACACATAAAAAATGGGGAAGACAGAAGTGGCTACAGGAGGCCAAATGTGAGGCTAGTGTAGCAGTGAGGTCAGTATCTTTTTAGCCAGAAACTGAAGAAAGGTCATTTGGGCATCCATGAGCTATGAAATGTTCTTCCCAAGACAATAAAACACAAAACTTAATGGGCAGTATAAAGTAGCAAGGACTTTTTTTAAGAGTGAGAATCTTTTTGAAAGGTTTATCAAAATATGGACAAGGATGGCTGACTGGGTACAGGTAGGATCCTCTGGGGCTTTACACACATGTGACCTCTCAGCTATGGTACGTGCTCTAGATCTGTTCTATAGCATCAGCTTGCTGAATTTTCTGCCTGCATTTTTCCTTTTTGATAGATATTAAAATGTTGTATTTAAGGATTTTTCCTGTCTTAAAACTACATAAAGACAGAAAAAAAAGAGTAATTATTTTCAGCCAATAATGTGACCAATTATTTTTTTGAAAGTTTTTTTTTTTTTTTAATTTTTATTTATTTATTTATGACAGTCACACAGAGAGAGAGAGAGGCAGAGACACAGGCAGAGGGAGAAGCAGGCTCCATGCACCGGGAGCCCGACGTGGGATTCGATCCCGGGTCTCCAGGATCGCGCCCTGGGCCAAAGGCAGGCGCTAAACCGCTGCGCCACCCAGGGATCCCGAAAGTTTTTTTTTTTTTTTTTTCAAATTAAGATGTTCACCAGACTGAGTGATTTGTGGAGATAGCATACTCCTGGCACTATCTTCCTGCCAATGGAGCAGCTTCCTGAGTTTCCTGGCACCCAGTTGTAAGCTGTGTGGCTCCTAAGCTAATACAGAAATCTACCCCTGTATATTTTAACTGTTCCCACTGGTAGGGCAGGGCATTTCTCCTGCCCTGCCTTAAGGCTGCCAAGTGGGAAATACGATTCTAGGCCAAAGGCTAGAGGACATAGATCAGTTCACTCATATTGCTTTTTTTTGTTCTAATTCTTAAATAGTGTACATAGCTTTGTATGGCTAGGTTAAGAGAGAAATGTGGACCCAAGAAATCCTTTGGGTCAGACAAATTCTTGGCAGTCACTGTTATGCAAGATGACCATATATCTGATTTGATCCGTATTCTTTAGTGAGCCTCTCATCCTGTTGCAGATGAATTCTCAACAGGTAATTACAAGAAACTGTTCAAGTATAATCTTGTAAGCCATTTACAATGAATAGGTGGGTCAAAAGCAAAAGTGAAAGATGCAGTCTTTGAATGCTAAATATAATTGAGGTTTAAAGGTATCTTGTTGTATTACATGGATTTCTGTTCAGCAGAGATGGCCCCCAAGCAAGAGATTAATGTTGCAGACACAGAGGTTACTGAACCTAAACGATCTTAGGAAGAAGCTATTCTTTACACATATCTACCTAAGATGCCACTTTGGAATGCATTTCCATTTACATGGAGGCTGTGTGTGGACATATTTCCTGTAACTTCTGCAACCAGAAAGATAAATACTTTCTGATTAATATTTTTGTGGTCAGCTGAGTTTTCTCAACTTCACCTCATGAAGGAACAAGATTTACACTAATTCTGTGGCCTACTTTCCTGCCAAAATTTTCACCTGTGGGCTCAGCCTTGCTCTAAATCAGTAGGAAATATGATGCTAGGCCAAAGGTCAGAAGTCATAGATCAGTTCACTGCTATTGCTGTTTTTTGTTCTAATTCTTAAATAGCGTACATAGCTTTGTATGGCTAGGTTAAAAGAGAAATGTGGACTTGAGAAGCCAGCTGGGTCAGACAAATTCTTGGCAGTCACTGATATGCAAGATGACCATATATCTGATTTGACCCATATTTAATTTGGAGAACTTCTAACCCACATGATTATAAACACTTTGTCTTTTTGTAACCAAAATGTAATTTGCATATATTCAAGTGCAAACATTAGTATATATATGGATGTCAAATAAAAATAGAACAAGTGTGATACCGGGGTGGCTCAGTTGGTTAAAATGTCTGACTTTGGCATAGGTCATGATCTCAGCATCCTGAGATCAGTCCCATGTCAGGCTCCATGATCAGTGGGGAGTCTGTTTGTCCTTCTACCCCTCCTCCTGTTCATATTCTCTCTCTCTCTCTCTCTCTCTCTCTCTCTCCACTCTATCAATAAAATAACTAAAATCATTTTAAAAAAGAAAATGGAACAAGAAACACAATTTCTGACCTCACCAACATTTTTAAAATTAGTGTCTTAATCAATTAATTAATTGATTAATTAATTTATTTATATTATGATAAGAATGCTTGAGATCTACCCTCTTAAGAATTTTCTAAATGCACAATACGCTGTTATTAAGTACAGGCACAACGCTGTACAATAGATCTCTAGAACTTACTCATCTTTCATAACTGAAACTTTATGCTTGTTGAACAGCAACCCTCTATTCCACCAGTACAAAATTTTTAGGTAAGTTCCATACACACATATCCATTTATAAATTATATATAAGATCTTATATGTAATGCTTATCCTAAAGCATTCCTAAAATAGAAATTTGAAACAAAATACAAAAAGGAAAGCTCATGTTAGTAAAATAGGAATAACATATTTATTGAGTAATTATTATGTACCTGTCCTCCAAAGGAATGTGGCCTGAGGAGTATACTTATTCCCTTTGCAGCTTGTCCATCAAGATCATGATGAACATTTACTTGCTTTATCCTGTCTTGCCAATCTCTCAGATGAGGACATTGATTGCCTTCTGGCTTCTCTGTATTAACTTGTTTCATCTTGTCTTGTACTTCAGAAGTTAGCTATGTTGACCTCTAGAATTTATGTGTTCTCCAAATGTTCCCTTATTTCCCATCTAGCTTCACAGGCATTTATGTAGATCTGGAGTGTTGCTTCAAACTATGACTTGTTTCAGCTCTGGGGGCCAACTTATCCTGCCTTGTCCAATAGTTGCCAACAATGGACATGAGTATGTGTGCTAAATATTTACAACTTGTTATGTTGTAAATATCTAAGAAAAAATTCTAAGGTCTTCTGTCTTAGTGCAGGCGATTACATTATGTAGTCTGTGGATAATTTTGGCACTGACATATCATTATCCTTTGCTTTTAAGTGATGTCAAGTTTTATAAGTATCTTGAGACAGAAACAAATATGGCATACACTTGTATCCAATCCTGAGCTGAAAAGTGGTATTTTAAAATGTAAAGCTACATAGTCTGCTCCTTAAAACTTTTTGTCATATTCAAACATAGAGTGCTCAGAATTTTTCCTTCCGTGAAGACTGGACCCCAAGTTGCTTAGTCTGCTGATACTGTGCTACGTTGCTGTTGCTATCACTTGACAATGCATTGAGATCTGAAGGTTAAAAATTGTCGGTCTGTCTTCATGTTATACAATTAGTTGCCGAGTTGTGTGTATATGTCTGTGTATATTTTAATATTAGAATTTTAAAAATTGATTTTGAAATACTTTCAGGCTTGGAATGTTACAAAGATAATACTAACAATGTCCTTGTAAATTTCACCCAACTTTCCCAGATGTCATCATCTTACATAACCATGGCCAGTTACCAAACCCAGAAATTCCTGATACAACACCAGTAGCTAATCTATAGACCTTATTTGCATATTATTCATTGTCCCATTAATGCCCTTGATTTCTGGACCAGCTTCTGATCCAGGATCACACAGTTGTTATATCACTTTAGTCTCCTTTAATCTGGAACAGTTTTTCAGGTCTTTCTATATCTTTCATGAGTAATGGCCAGTTGTTTTGTAGAATGTCCCTGAAATCGGGTTTGACATGTTTTCTTATGATTAAACTCAGTTTAGGAATTTTTGGCAGGAATAGCACAGAAATGATGTTGTACTTTCTCAGTGCATCATATCAGAAGGTATATGATATATATATTTCTTACTGCTGGCAATGTGAGCTCTGATCACCTTGGTAAGGTAGTGTCTGCCTCTCCACTAGAAATTTAATATTTTTTTCTTTATATGTATCTTTGCAGAGCTTTCTCTTTTCCACATTTATTTATTTGTTAATCTGTCTAGACTCATGGATATTTATTTGGCTATAAATTTTATTCAATCAATCAGAGTATAAATTATAATCTATATTAGTCAGGGTGCTGTGGATAAACTGAAATAGATGATGGGTAGATAGATAGATAGAAAGATAGATAAAGGATTTGTTATGAGGAATTAGCTTATGTGATTATAGAGGCTGTGAAGTCCCACAGTCTAGCATTTGCAAACTGGAGACCAAGGAAAACTGATCATGTAAGTTCCAAACTGAGTCTGAAGGCCTGAGAACCAAGAGAACCAATGGTGTAAATTCTGTTTGTGGGCTGGAATAAATGAGGGATGTCCTGCTTAAGCAGGCAGTCAGGAAGTAAAAGGGATAAGTATCTCCTTCCAACTTTTGTTCTAATCAGTCTCTCAATGGATGAGATGATGCCCACCTACATTAGAATCCACTAATTTATTGAATTCACTAATTTAAATGCTAATCTCATCCAGAAATACTTTTACATACACAATCCGAAAAATATTTAGTCTGGGTACCCCATGGCCAGTCGAGTTGACACATAAAATTAGCCATCACATAATTCATTAATATGATTATCTATTATGTTGCTGAAGCTGTCCTGAAATTGAATATTGAATCTCTCTCAAGTTGATTTGTTTCATTTATCATCAAACCTATATTAAAAATTAAAGATTTCATCCATAATGATATCTTCAATTCCAATTCAATAGCTCAAAATTGATTCTGACCTTCTCCCTTTTTCTTATTTATAACTCTTTAATTTAACAGTAAAAAGTCTGGCTCTTATCCACAATATATTCACTTATTTGCTCTGGAATATACCTAGTTTCAGAATTGGTAACCTGTATCTATAAAAAATAAGTTTACTAACTTGATTGCAATGGTTGTATATGGTTTTAACTTGCTTAGATTATGTAGTTAAAATATTGTGTAAAGTTTGGTTAGTTTTTTTTTCCTTTGTTGCCTTAAATGTGGTTATCTAATTCATTTATAATAATAGTTTTGTTTTGTTTTTTATTGTTTCTAGTCCAGCTATCCCACATGATCTGTTGATTTAAATTTTTAATTTGTTTTGAGAATGTGAAATATTAACTTGGTTTTATTTATTTATTTATTTATTTTATTAACTTGGTTTTAAAAGTCATACCTCAAAGATATATTCAGAGAAGTTTCCCTTCTACTGTATCCTCCTCATTCCTTATTTTTTCCATGATATTCTCACTCATCCCCTGGAGGTAAATAAGCTCATTCATTCCTGACCATCTTCTCTGTTGTTCTTTCATTTTTTTCCCATAAATGGACCGATTAATGTATATATTTATACATTTTTATATTCTTTTATATATTCTTAAGTATTATATTTAAAAATATTTATATATTTTTATATTTTTTTCTATCTTACATGATAGGGAATATATGATAGAGTCTCTTTTACACTATTATTTTTTTCATTTCTCAGTGTACTCTGAAAATATTCCATATAACTTCATAGAGATCTTCCTCATTCATTCAGCTGTATTACATTTTGTTTATTGTTTAATCAACCACCTTGCAATATATGGGCATTTATATTGTTTCCAGTATTTTGTAATTATAAGCAATGTGTCAGTGCATAACCATGTTTATATGTACTTTGAATTGTTAGAAGTGTATCTTCATAGTTTCCCTTTTCAGTGTGTCACATACGAAGTTTTCTCTATATTTCTAGAATACATGCTTTTTCTGTGGTACATTTGCTGTGGCAAGCTTCTGGAATTGACATTAAGTATCTTTTGGTAGTTTCCCCAAATAATAATTATCTAACATGAATGCATTTAATGCTTCAAAGGACAGCTGTAAGAATGTGACACTTGCTCGAAATATATTCCAAATATGATGTTCAAAAATGTTTTGATAATGGGAGCAAAAATAAAATATGTGTGGAAGTTCCCAAACTTAAGCCATCACTTAGCAAGTATTAAATTTCTCACTTACACATAGTTCTATCTGCTGATTTTCTTTGTGGTTTATCAATTGTTTTGAAAACCGATTTTTTTTAATTAAAAAAAAGTTACATCCCTTCCACACATATAAAACTTGGTATATTTTCACAAAATTATATATATTCAGAAATGGGGGCAAGGCAAGAGATATATTTCTCATTTTTATCATCTATCACTTCAGTTCACATGTACAAAAATTACACAAAGCGTATTGGGTCTCCTTTTACGTTTTGCCAACCAAATTTATGTCTTGTCCATGTTTTGGTAAATGGAGCCAGGTTGTCTCATCTTTATTTCCAACTCTTATTTATTGAACAACAGCATTGCTCTACATCAGAATAGACCATAAACATGTTTATTCAAATGTAAAATAGAAGTAATTATATTCTGTGCAGTAAGTGTTAAATGATTAATGAGATCATGCCTATAAAGTATTCATTTAGATAATTCTGGAAAAAATTTTTTTAAAGATTTTATTTGTTTATTCATGAAAGACACAGAGAGAGAGAGGCAGAGACACCGGCAGAGGGAGAAGCAGGCTCCATGTAGGGAGCCAGATGTGGGACTCGATCCCTGATCCCCAGGATCATGCCCTCGGCTGAAGGCAGGCACTTAACTGCTGAGCCACCCAAGCGTCCCTGGGGGAAAAAAAAATAATAATCATACATCTTAATGATCCCTTAAAACAAAAAATTAGGGAACTTTCCTATGAAGAAGTTGAATCAGTTTTATTATGTTATTAGTGTTCATATATCTGTGGAATAATATCCTACTGTTATCCTTTTTCCACATTTAGTGCCTAGTTTTTTCATCTTTTGTACTAAATACTGTTTAGTGCCTTTCTTCATTCCTTCTTGTCTTTGTCTTATTTTATCTTTCTCATAACCTCTCTCTGCTCCAATAAGCAAGCAAAATATTTCTCTGTTCTTTTTAGTAAACTATTTATTTCTAATTTATATGTGATGTTTTATGAAGCAAAGGACCTTGCTTGGTATTTCATGCTTTGAAATGTCCCATCTCTGATTGTAATGTATAATATATGGTAAGGATTTACGAAGACACATGAATTTTCAATATTCATTTATTTTAGATTAACCAACCAGATAACAGCACTGAAAAATCTGCACATTTTTATAACCATTCACTACCAGACACATACAATCTGCTTACCATTGTAAAAGACAACTTTGTTTGTTGTTGGAAAGGCAGTTTTTTTAATATGATAATCAAAGAGCACTCACAAGATTGTGTCAGAAAGCACATTATTTTGTTTTGGAAATATCCACTGTATTCTGCATATGATTCTTCAGAAAATCTTAAAACATATTAAAACACATTTTTGCAAGTGTTTTATAATCAGACATAGGTTGTTTCATTTATATATTTGTACATGATGTAAATTTTATATATGTATATATATGTTAGAAGGTTGGATACCAACAATTTGTATGGTATTTTCAAGATCCCCCTCCCCCACGGGCTAATCAGTTCCAAGAAACTGAATCCTATTTCTGTTGCCAATTCATTAAAAATGGCCATACCTGTTGCCCAGGGCACTATTATTCCTCCAGACAGCCACAGTGGGGAAGAGATTTCTTTTCTTTTCTTACCTAATTAAAATAAAACAAATGAGCTATAATAGAAATCATAAAGTCACCATAGGATATTTCCTTGGGCTATCAGCTTTCCCAGATGGTCATTAATACCCAGATTATAACATGTAACAATTCTCATTACTTCTTCCTATGTACTGCATCTTGAAAACAGGCTTATTAAATATTTGGAAGCTGTCTAATATCATTGGAAAAATAATTATATACAGTGTTGACTCTTAACTGGCTTAAAGATTGATTAGTTACAATTGAAGAATCCCTGAGACCAGAAAAAAAAAGCAAGCAAAGAAGCATCGGTATATGAGGCAACAGGCACAGTTTTGCCATGTTCTGGCAGGAATACTAGAGAGTCACGTGAATGAGTATTAACTGACTGCTTCCAGTGTGACCTTAGCTTGCTTTTTGCCTTTGGAGACACAGGGAAGAGGGACTATAGTCGTTGTCCTTAAAAACTTGAGAATAATTTGAAGATGTGTATAATCAAGAGTTAAGTGAAGTGTTGAGGAGGCTGGATTGTGTAGCTGAGATTGCCTCCAGAAGCTTTTATTTTCCCCCAACCTCCAGACAAATAAAGAACTGAGAATCAAATAGTAAAAATAAGTAAAAATTGTATTTAAAAAAAAGTGAAGGTTTTGCTAAATCCCCTGCATAGACAGTTGATTGTTCAGAAACTTGTTATGACAGTGTTTAAAGACTTAATTTTATTTAAAAACTAAGCAAATATTTATAAGAAGAGATTGCTACAATGAAGATAGAGGAGGAAGAGATCTTCAAATCTAGGATTTTTTTTCTTACATTCGCTTAGAGATATATATGCTTGCCTGAAAAATTTGATAGCATTCATCATACCTAAATTGTTTGACTATTACCTACTTGCACTTGGAAACTATCCCCCAATATTGTGGTTGTTTACAGACTTCAATATTTCATATACTAAATTCAGAAATGAAATTAACAAGCTGAATATTATATCAACATTTGATAATTGCACTTAAATATACAGCATATTATGCAGATTTCCTCAAATATGCTATTCCTTCATTCACTTCCAGAAAATTTCCATTCTTTTTGGCATGTTTTATTTTCCTTCTTTATGCAAAAGTGATGGTGTCGAATGCTAATCAATTGATTCTTGGCCAAGTCCCAAGCAATTATTTTCAAGGCATTAGTTGAGTCTTTTGTGTCTCTGAAATTCTGAAAACATTTTATTTGGATTCCTGATTTATCTTTCCTTAATAAATCAACTTCAGGCTTTTAATAGGTACTTGTCCTAGGGAATATGGAGAGCAGAACAAATGTGTCTTTTCTGAATGGGCTAGTAGAAAGTTCTGGCAGTTTTTAGGATTGAGTATTTGCTGTGGGTAGCCTTGAATATTAGCCATTTGGCTAGAGTACATGAATGCTCTGTGTAGTAGGCATGACTCAAGTTTCTGCTTTTCTCACCCAATACTGATATTTCTGATGGGGAAAGTGGTTGGGAAATTGACCAAGATTCCAGATGTCTTGGACTATGAAAGTCTTTTTGCTTCTCCTGGATGTGCTGTAACTAATTGTGACTCAAGTGCTATGGCTGCTTTAGTTTTTCACATCCCACTAACTGCTGCCCACACAACTCTTTCCAGAATTAATGCTTAAAACCAGACCCCTAGGGATTCTGAGGATTAATTTCCAGAAAGACCATGGATAATCCTTGCAAGCAGTAGAAAGAATATTATTTTATTAGCATTTCAGCAATTTCAAATTCATGAATGATAGAAACCTTTGGGGAAATATCTAACATACTATTTTAGATGTTTTCTTCAAAACAGGGGGAACAAGATGGATACTGAAGGACAGTGAAGCACATCAGCCTCAGGGGAGCTGATTTTTACTCAAGATCTTTTTACCCAAGTGTGTCTGTGACCTAAAAATAAGATTTTATATTATTATTAAACAAGCATTTAAACCTGCAATGTCTCCCATTTCTAAAAGTTATTGTTGTTTCTACACTTATGCATATTATGCTATAGAGTACCTTCAGCTTTCAAACTTCCTCATTCATCACTAATTTATTTAGCAAATTGTTCTAAACACTTTTTATGTGCCAAGCATTAAATTAGGCATTGGGATACAGATAACAAGAGGATAAGGTTCTTGATTTCAATAAGCTCATACACTGATTGGAGACAAAAATTAGTTAAACCATTCATTGGAGCATTCAAAATCAGACTAGAGTGGGGAGGGTGATAGGTAATAAAGGAGCAAACTTTCAGAGGAGATAATGTGGTGAATTGAATTTCAAATGATAAGGAAAATGGAGAAAGAACATTCCACCAGAAGTTAGAGCATTTGGTAGCAAGATTTGAGATACATGAGGTAGGTGTTTGCAGCATAGCAAAATAATAACAAAACGATTGACAACAAAGCCTCCAGATGAAGAGTTCCTGGGCTAGATTTTTGTCTTACCATATACTGTGCAGCCTTAAACAGGTTGCTTCTTTTTTGTAATTTTTGTTTCCTCACTGGTAAAATAAGAAAAATAAATCTACTTTCCTTAGAAGTCTGTTGTAAAAATTAAATGGAATAATACAAGAATGCTTAGAATCATGCATAATAAAATTAAGTAAATGTCATTTCCAACTCCAACCATATGATGTTCCTATGAAAGTCTTTGTATTATCATTTACTCCAGAGGGACATTTTCAAGTGGGAAGAATAAAGTGAGCAAAGACAAACTGGTTTTAAATTTATTTTAAAGATGAAATAAAAGATATAAGTAGGCATAACTCAATTTTTCCCTTTACCCCTGACACTAAAATGTCTATAAGCTTTGGAGATAAACAATACAAAAATACAGTTGGATCATATTCTAGAGGGCTTAGAAAGTACAGAAAAATGCAAGAGGCTCTCACAGATAGAATCCCCCTTAAGGCTTTGAAGTTTGGGGAATTCAAAAGAAGGGGAAAGCAGTGCTTCCTCAAAACTGTGTGCAGCTCTGGTAGTCAAATGTCTTTGATGGAGTTGTTTGTGTGCAACTGAGAACAAGAAAACACACCCAGAATTAGATCTGAAGCAGATTGAGACCAAGAAGGAGAAACCCTCTGCTTAAAACATGGAATGACAAAAAAAAAAAAAAAAAAATGGACTGACAATTATGTGAGTCACCTCCACTATCCTTACTTAATCTTCCAAAGACTAAACTCAACCCCTAGGAGAAGGAATGCAAAAAATAAAGATAATAAGAGGGTTATAATCCTTTATGTGCTGAATTAAAAGTCCTAAATGACTGTGAAATCACTAAATTGTACTGAGTTTACATGAAAGTCATTAAATCAGAACATACAGTTTGTAATCAGAAAATCAAACTGAGTTATAAGAAAATAAAGTTAAAACTTTGTACAGTGGCATCTGTGATTGTGAATGTCTGTACCCCCTGCATGATAAGAGGCTTGAACTTCTTCCTAAGGGCAATTAGATGCCATTGAAAGATACTAAGCTGAGAGGTGGTATGATTATATTTTTATTTTAGTCAAAAAGCACTTAGGGAGAAAATTAATTGGATTGGAGTGGGAGGAAAAGCAGCAGGGCATAGATAAGGGAACTAGTTAGAAGGATGTTGCTGAAATTCAGGCAAAAGAATTAAGTTCCTTAAATGTTGTAGTGAAGTGAGTGAATCTGAGAGAAATTAAGTAGAATTTATAGGATTTAATGGCTTTATACATGGAGGGTGTTAGAGGAATGGAGGATGTATTCATTCATTTAATAATTATATTGAGCATTTGCCATGTGCCAGACACTGTGTTAGGTTCATGGAATATAGGAGTGAGCAAAAAATGACCAGCCATGACTATCACTGAACTTAGAGTGTAAAAGAGAGATACAGTTATTAGACAATCACGCAAACAAATATAAAATTACTACACTGATAAATGGTACAACTCAGGGTCTCATGATGTGATAAAAGATTTAAACCAGACAGAGGTAAAGGAATATTGTCTGAATGATGAACAACTAAAAGTTGAAGAAGGGGGGAGGTTAATTTAGTTTTGGGGGAGGGAAGATCTATCTGACATTACAAATATTTCCAATTATGACAATCAGTAAGAAATGTATTAGGTAAAATACCTAATGACCCAGCATCTGTACAACAGACACAAACATACAGGTATGCATGTGTGTGTACCACACACACACACATACAGAAAGAAAGAACAAAAGCTTTTGGTTCAAATTTACTCTATCTGTATATACTCTGTAATGCAGTCAGTCTATTTTATTATTTAATGTCGCAGGCAGCCCATTGAATCGATTTCATGATCCACTTCGAAGTGGGAATCTACAGTTTGCAAAACATTGACTTATTTACAATGTTCGTTGACTGCATGCCATAATAATATTTCTATCACAATAAGCCAATGAAATAAATACCACCATTAGTCCCATTTCATATATAAGGCAGGTGAGGTTACTGGTCTCAAGGAGTACAGTTAAGAAATGGCAGAGCTTATGTCATGAATAAATCAGAGCCTCCATGCTTAATCACTATGCTATATTATCTTGTTTCTTATCTGGCTATTTAGATGGATGAGAATAAATCTTTTTTTTTTAAAGATTTTATTTATTTATTTGAGAGAGAGAGGATGAGAGAGAGAAAGCATGAACAGGAGGAGGGGTGGGGGAGAGGGAGAAGCAGATTCCCCATTGAGCAGGGAGACCATTGTGGGGGTTGATCCCAGGACCCCAGGATCCCAGGATCATGACCTGAGCCGAAGGCAGACGCTTAAACAATGGAGCCACCCAGGCGTCCCTAAAAGTACATCTTAATAAAGATAAGAAACCAGATTGGGCAGCCTGGGTGGCTCAGCAGTTTAGCGCTGCCTTCAGGCTAAGGTGTGATCCTGGAGACCCAGGATCAAGTCCCACATCAGGCTCCCTGCATGGAGCCTGCAGCTTCCTCTGCCTGTGTCTCTGCCTCTCTCTCTGTGTGTGTCTCTCATGAATAAATAAATCAAATCTTTAAAAAGGAAAAAAAAAAAATAAAACAATCTAAAAGATCTTTTGAATGTGATCTCCTATTATATGTGGATCATATCTTTTTATATCCATGAAACAGACCACAACGTGGCCAAACTTACAAGCATGGGATGCCACTGCCATATTAAGGATTGTGAAATACTTCTAAAGGAACAAAAGAAAAAAAATTAAACCAAGATTATTTGCCTTGCCAAATTAGGATTTGGCTTAGAAATCTTTAAGATTTCAGATCTCGGGGATCCCTGGGTGGCTCAGCAGTTAAGCACCTGCCTTCGGCCCAGGGTGTGATCCTGGAGTCCTGGGATCGAGTCCTACGTCAGGATCCCTGCATGGAGCCTGCTTCTCCCTCTGCCTCTCTCTCTCTGTCTCCCATGAATAAATAAATAAAATCTTTTTTTTTAATTTTTATTTATGATAGTCACACACAGAAAGAGAGAGAGAGCAGAGACACAGGCAGAGGGAGAGGCAGGCTCCATGCACCGGGAGCCCGATGTGGGATTCGATCCCGGGTCTCCAGGATCGCGCCCTGGGCCAAAGGCAGGCACCAAACCGCTGCGCCACCCAGGGATCCCAATAAATAAAATCTTAAAAAATAAAAAAGATTTCTGATCTCTATATCCTTTTGTAAAATGGTAGAAAAACATTTATATACTGTGATGCAATGTACATCATGACTGGGTGTACACACACACATATCCCAAAAGCTTCACAAAACATTTATTCTAATTAAGTATGACACATTATATTTTCCATTTTCTTTTGAGTTTTTCAAAATGCTGACCAAGACCCACTAAATTGAAGTTTACCTGCTTGCATACATCTCCCCAAGCACCTGTTACACTTTGGTGTCATTTTCTTGGGGAATAGATGTGTCTCCAGAAATTCTCTATTAAAAAATCAGTTATCATGTGTGAGTAGTGACACTCTAATCCATTATCAATTTTTGACAACTTAATGGGAATTAGATTATCAGATTCAATTCAGTGTAACAAATATTTATTGGAAATTACTAGAAAGACTGTGCAAGGTTCAAATAAGTATCTTTGGAGGCTGACTGTAAGAGCAGGGAAGGAATAGAACAAAAGTGGATATCTTTGGGAGGGGAAAAGGAAAAAGAGGATTTTGGAGCCCAGCTGTCCTCTGACAAGCTGATATTACAGAGTTGTGCTGGATGAACCACTACAGGGCAAGGCCTGGAGCATTTGAGTCGCTAGGGATCCTAGGGAATTATGAGGAAGAACCAGTGGTAAAATAAGCTGGTGTCAGAAGCAATGACACTCCAGTAGTAAGGAGCACACTCAATACCCAGGTCTCAGTTTCTCATACATTCTCTAATAAAAGGAACTAGTGCTTCTTGGAGAAATAGCTGACTCTAGGACTGGGACAAGATTAGCCTGGAGTGTCTTCTGTGGCCAGAAAGTAAGAAAGTATTAAAACAAACAGTGAATAACCCACCATGACACGGAGAGTATGCACAAGAGATACAAGAGACAACTGAAAGAGTTCCATCGGCCAAAGCTAGAGCAATTTGAGCAAAAAAAAATTAATGATGTAGTACTAGATTATAAACCAAAGTATAAAGTAAGTATCTGTTGGTGCATACTGATAAATGATTAAATAAATTACAAAATGAGGGTGTATAGACAAAAGGGCAAAAGAACTCCACATAATTTTTGTAGATACTCTACCCATAAGCAGGTAGCACATAAATCCTACCTCTTAAATGACTTCCTTCCAAAAAGCACAATATGGAAAGAGAGAAGAAAAGAGTAATGTTACAGTGGAAACACCTGATGGACACTAACTCAGCCAGGCAATAAGGGTTGACATCAGCAACAATGAGTTTGGTTGATAGCAGGTACCTTTGAAATGATAATGAAAATAGAGGTTTACCGTCTTTTTTCCTAACCTCTCAAATCTCAATCTAATCATTAGGGAAAATATTATTTAAAAAATTTAGGGACTGAGACTCCTGGGTGGCTCAGTGGTTGAGTGTCTGCTTTGGGTTCAGGGCATGATCCCGAAGGCAGATGTTTAACTGCTGAGTCACCCAGGAGTCCCCAAGTAAATAAAATCTTAAAAAAAAAAAAAAAAATTCGCAAAATTCATGACCAATAGTCCTTAAAACAACCCAGGTCATTAAAAGCAAGGAAAATCTGAGAAACTGTCAGAGCCAGGAGGAACCTAAGGAAACACGATGACTAAATGTAATATGGTATACAAAGAAAAAAAATAATAATTGTAATGTATTCTGAATGAGAGTCCAGAACAGAAAAAGGACATCAGGTCAAAAAGTAAATTCGAATAACCTATGGAATTTAGTTGATAATAATGCATTAAATTTGCTTTATTGGTTGCCTTACATGTACCATAAGTAATATAAGATGTTAACAATAGGAGAAACTGAGCATTAGATCTGTGGAAACCCTTGGACCTAGCTTTAGAACTTTTCTTTGAATCTATTTTAAAACTGAAAGTTTATTAAAAAAAAAAGTTGGCATCACAAATGGTAACACTTTGGCATCATAATCTCCAACAAAACAAATTCTCTTCCTTATACCTCAGCCTCCAGCTGGCTTTACCTATGTTCAAAAGTAGATTTTCTACTTTTTTCTACTTGAGTTGCTAAGTCGCCAAATTAATTCAAGTTTAAAAAGCTGGCAGCAAAGCCATTAGTAGCGGAGGTGAGTGACTGAAATGATGCATTTTCAACATCATCAGAGCCCTCTGGCACACAACTCCTTATATAAAACAAATAAAGTGTTATGAGACAGTAAATTGAATATGATGTAATGCCAAATGATCAATTCAACGTGCCTTGTCAACAGAAAAATAGCAACTCCCTGCAGAAAATCAACCAAGTAATTGCTGTATATGACACAGATAGTGTTCTCCTTGGAGCAGCTGCTGATGCCTCAGGAGAAGAGGAGAGGGCAGGTGGTGATAATGTCACTGCCTCTTTTTAAGTCATTGTTTCATTTTCCTTTCCATTTTTTTCTCCTCTTTTGGTTCTTGTCACTAGTTGGTCTCCGTGGAGAGAGTTAAGCCGATTTGTGAGGTTACTCGGCGCCACCAAAGTTGAATAGCTTCCAGATTGTTAATACTCCACAGTACTCCATCCTGTTGTGATGAGCTACTTTCTTTTAGGCCCTCTGCCCGACTACTTTTCCCCTTGTAGATAGAAGCTTACTGTTCCTTGGAGCTCCCTGTGTGTCCAGAACTATGCTAAGGCATTATGGACATTAACTTGTAAATCCTTCAAAATAGCCCTAAGACTGGGGGATTTAGTTACAGGTGAGAAAACTAGGGTTTAGGAAGCTTAAGTAATTTGTTCAAGATCAGAGACTTACAAGTGGCTGAGCCAAGATTTGAACCCAGGCAGTCTGGACTTCAGAATCTGCACATTTTTCCAATATACCTCCCATCTTATACCACATAGCCTGGGCATGGACAGGAGTCATTTGTATGCTAACCTGCTGCCCCTACTAGAGTGGAAGCTCTGTAAGGAAATGGGCTACATTTGTTTTTAGCTGTCTCTTTTACAATAATCCCTAGGAATAATTAAAAAAAAACACTTTAGGATTATTTTTAAAATAAAATACACACAGCATGTAAAAATACTGTTTTAAAACGTGTACTGTGGGATGCCTGGGTGGCTCAGTGGTTAAGTGTCTGCTTTTGGCTGAGGGCGTGATCCCGGGATCCTGGGATCAAGTCCCACATCGGGCTCCCCTCAGGGAACCTGCCTCTCCCTCCACTTATGTCTCTGCCTCTCTCTCTCTGTGTGTCTCTTATGGATGAATAAATAAAATATTTTTAAAAAATAAAATAAAATATATATTGTATATATAATCCACTATAAAAAAGGAGGTAGCGTCTTGCTAATGTTTTTGTGCCTTTTTCTTGTTCTTTATCGTTCCTGACATCCAAGGGCAAGGTAACCAAGGAAACTTTACAAGGAGAGATGTTCAGAGAAGGAAAGAGCCAGTGACCAGTGTTCCTTTTTAGTTGCACAAAATCAGGTTTTGAAATAACATTTCCCTGAGTAAAGGTTTTCGGGAAGGATGCCCTACACTGAATTATTTGCATAGCCAGCAGGGTAGTGTTATTATCTAGAGTAGAAAATCGCTTCGTGAAGTGGCCCAGTGCTTCCATGAGACGCAAAACATGATTAGTTGTGACACTGAGGACTGAGGAAAAATGCCCTGTATACCTGGGACTGGTAAGCATCCACACGTTCACATGTTCTGGGACTTGCTAATCGTTTGCAGTGCACTGAATAACTCTCTGAAGGAAGGAGATTGCATATCTTTGAAGACATAAAGATGCCAGAGGACCAATGAAACATATGCCTCAGCATCTTTAAATGGGAACAGCAACATTGCTCTAAGACTTTCCCATCAGCTCATGCATTTTGTAATATGGACTGAGAAGAGAATTTCTGAACCTTCTAGGCATTCTTTAACACTCATAAATAAAAGGGGATCTTTATTAAATAACTCTGACCGTGGATCCTGCAAGAGAACTGCCAAGAAGATGTCAAACCTGGGAAATCAATCAAGTAGGAAGAAATGGTGGCAGAGTGATTTTTTTAATTCTTGCCAGCAGAATCTAAAACAGAAGATGAGTGAAAGGTGACCGAACAAAATAAGAAAAAGTTAAGAGAATAAGAGGGAGGAAAGAAGAAAGAATAAAAGAGGGTGTGTGAGGAAAAGAGAAAAAGGAAGGTGTATTCCTTTCTAGATGTGTCGTAACAAGTTATCAAAACTGGATGCCTTAAAACAACAGAAGTTCATTGACTCACAGTTTTAGAGACTAGAAGATCCAGATCAAGATGTCAGCAGGCGTGTGCTCTCTCCAAAACCTGTAGGGGAGAATCTTTCCTTGATTCTTCTAGTTTTCAGTGTTTGAAGGCAATCCTTGACATTATATGGCATTGTTGACTTATATATACATCCTTTCAACCTCTGCCTCCATTGTCACATGGCTGTCTTCTTTCTATGTCTCTTTTGATTGTTTCCCTTCTGTGAATTTGTGTCCAAATTTCCTGTTTTTAGGAGTACTTGGGTGGCTCAACCACTTAAGCAGCTGCCTTCGGCTCAGGTCATAATCCCAGGGTCCTGGGATTGCCCAGAGTCCAGCTCTCTGCTCAGCAGGAAGCCTGCTTCTCCCTTTCCCTCTACCTGCCTCCTCTGCTTGTGCTCCCAATTTCTTTCTCTCTCTCAAATGAATAAATAAAATCTCTTTTAAAAAAAAAAAAAACCTACACATTTCCCATTTTTATAAAGCCACTGGTCACATTGGATTAGGGTCCCACCCTACTCTGGTATGACCTCATTTTAACTAATTGCAACAATGGTATTTCCAAATAAGATTTCATCATATCTTTTGGGGGGACATAATTCAATACCACAACAAAAGGTTTTGCCAATTCAAATTAATTTTAAAATGTAGTTAGTCTGGAAAGAGTAAGATTTATTATCAAAAACCATAAAATCTTCTGAAAAGAATTATCAACCATTTCCAGCCTTTTGGGTATCTATGTGCCTTCACTACCTTCAGAGAGAAGCCTATTTCTTAACCTTGGAAATGGAGGTCTGTGTTGGGTGAGTGGTACAGAGCTATATGAAAAAAGCTGAAGGGGTGTCATACTTAATTTTGCATATGCAAAACTGTAGTCTTATACTTTGGAGTTGATATATGCAAGCTGAGAGAGAAGATATGAATTGGGATCACTGATTTGGAAACAATCTATGAGCAATAGAGTTCGAAAGACTCATTAGAGTAGAAGCTTCATAAACAAGGGATGTTAGTGTGGTTGTCGTTTACTATATATCCCTAGTTCTAGAGCAGTGCCTAGCAGAGGCATCTCTCCTTAGATTTCTGGTGTATGAATAAATGGAGGAATTGTTGGGAGTCGTGTTGGGGGCTGGAAATATTAGAGGCTTACTAAATCAGAGATGCTGGTTTCAAACTCCAGCTCTATAATCCAAAATTATGGGATAACAGTAGTGTCACCTGTCATTCTGAGATGTTTTATTCTCACATATAATAACAATTATTAAGGTTTTTATGAATATTAAATGCCAAAGAATATAAAACCCCCAGTACCAGTCCTAAAACATTACAGTGTTCAGTAAAAAAAAAAAAAAAAAAAAAAAAAAAAATCCCCTTTTATTTAGTCAGTGACTTTATCAAAGATATTTCTATGAGTTCAGGACAGCACACAGTTTAGACATGGTCAAGAAAATGATACAGAATTCTGCGAAGGGCTTTCACTAAAACAAAAAACAAAAAAACAACAAAGGGCTTTCACTCCCGCTAGCAAGGCACACAAAGGACAAGTACCTTAAATGATTAAAATAAAAATTACAGGGACTCCTGGGTGGCAGAGCAGTTGAGGGTGTCTGCCTTCAGCTCAGGGCATGATCCTGGAGTTGCGGGGAGTTCTGGGATTGAGTCCCACATCCAGCTCCCTACGGGGAGCCTGCTTCCCCCTCTGCCTCTCTCTGTGTGTCTCTCATGAATAAATAAATAAAATCTTTAAAAAAAATCAAAATTGCATCTTGCAGTAGTGACCATCAATAACTGTTGTAACATTTCAAAGAAATAAGTCATATGTAGGAAAAGCCATCTGCTCATTTCTCCATCTCAGATACACATTTTTTTTCCCTTAAAACAACACACACTTATAAGTATCCTACTAAATAAATGTCCTGATGTAACTTAGAATCACTATTATTTTAAATTATTTTCCTCAAACATTTCTGTTCTGATCTGTCAACATTAACTCTTTTTTTAAGAAAAGATTTACTTATTTATTCAGGCCCCTGGGTGGCTCAGTCCATTAAGCTCTGCCTTCAGCTCTGGTCATGAGACCCCAGGGTCCTGGGAGAAAGGCCCATATCAGGCTCCTTGCTCAGCAGGGAGTCTGCATCTCACCTCCCTCTGCCACTCCCTCTGCTTGTGCTCTCTCACTGTCTTTCTGTCTCTCTCAAATAAGTTTTTAAAAGATTTATTTTAGAAGGGGAGAGAAAGAGTAGGGAGAGGGGGAGAGGAAAAGAATCTTCAGGCAGATTACCTGCTGAGTGTGGAGCCTCATGCAGGGCTTGATCTCACAACCCATGAGATGGTGACCTGAGCCAGATGAAGAGTCATTTAACTGACTGAGCCACCAGGCACCCTATCATTAACTCTATAAAATGCTGGAGTCAATACTGTGTTAAGTGGTTTATTTGATGTCTTTTTATAGCAAGGAACTAATAATCTCTCAAGAAATCTCAAATACTGTGGATGGTAAGAATATTGGGAAGATATATGCACCCAAGCAGCCAGAGAAGTTTCAAAAGTTAAGCTTCAGAAGGAGCACATAGCAAGGGAGTACAGTGGAACCTGCTTTCAGGAAGAAGGGGGGATCATAAGAAATCTGCCTGTGGAGAGTTTCCCTAGGAGGACTTTCAGAATCAGAGACTATGACTGGGACCTACGGGGCAAATGGTCTCCGATCCTTTCAGGGTTTTATATTGAATTTGTACAGCTCTGGAACATATACATCTACTTGTCCTTTTTCTCTCTCTCCTTTTTTCCCTTATATTCAACTACCGTTTGTCTTTTTCACCCCCTAATTGGTGATTCCTTTTCCCCTGTATATCTTATTCTGAATTTTTATAAGTTCTGCTTCCTATTTAGGTTGTCATGATAGTTCTTAGGCTTCCCAGCAAAACCTGCTGGTATTTTATTTTCTCAGTTTATTTCCAGTCTCATGTTCCTGAAAAGAGTTTCAAGAAGGGTGTCAGGGTATGACAAGCACTGTGATTGGCTTTTCTGGTCAAGCACCTTGGCGCCCTCCAGAGGAATTTTAGGAACTGTACATCACCAATCTGTTGAGAGACCACCAGAAGCTTCACTGGAAAGAGGAGACTGAGCAAGAGGAAGCTGACGTTGAAATCGTGCTCCCAGATCTTATCAATCAATACTCACTTAATCAAGGCACCCATCCTTCATGGACCTCAGTTCCCTGGAAATAAGCATATCTGAAGAACAAATTAGATAATACAGGCAAAACGGTTTTGAAAAGTCTAAATTCACATAAGCTATTTCTACTCTTGCAGTATATAAGGATAAGAAACCATTGAACTAAATAAGACACTTTAAAAGAAATCAAATCAAAGAGGTATGAAGGGCATATTCTTTATTAAAATGATATTATTTAAAAATTTTAATAATCTGTAACATTTTCTCTGTACTTTTTTATTGTATATAAAATATCTATGTTGCATGCGAGTTAAACACAGTATTCTAACAGTTTAGCATTTAACTGGTCTGCATTCTGATGGCAGGTGAAGAAACCATAAATCAGTGATGAAATCAGTATTCCTTAATATCCTCCTGCAATCAGCTGTCACTTTCCTTGGGCTAGTAAGCAAAGGGCCATTTGCAAAGCTGCCAAACCTTAGTACCCCATGCTGCAATTTGAGCCTATTTCCTTTTATTTTATCCATCATAGAAAGGAACAACAGCTGGACACATCAATTTGCATAATAACCTCTACTGCTTGGAGACTGTTAGGAGGTCAGGTCTCCACTCTTGCTGACACATCTCAGGGAGAACCTCTCCGTTTTTCCTTTTGTTCTTCTCATGGCAATAAGAACTTTTTGACCAAAGCTGTGTTTCCATTAAACATTTGGGTGCTTGATTCTATAAAACTGCTTTTTTAAGTCTCTTACATTTCCTTAGTTGCGGAACATGTTTTTAAAACAAACACCCCCCACCTCCTGCTTTTTTTTATTATTAATAAATAACCTTGCTAGGATCCTCGTTTGGGTTCATTTTTGCTCAATCACTGCTGTGACTTCTGTAACATATCAAATTCAAAGGAGATTAAATCCTTGGATAGAAAGGAAAATTGAGAATTAATTTATACTGGTTATACTGTGAGACATTTTGGAATCTCAGTGAAAAGTAATCTACACAAATTTCCAACTTTGTATTTTTTTATATATGGATAAGCACAGTAGAATCAGGGAAAGAAATCCAACTCCCTGTAATGGAAACAAGACCCAATACAGGATAGAATCCTTTCTCATTTCTGTGTGAGGCCCCTTAAGGTTCTTGATTTGTAGTTAACTCATGAAGAGTTAGACCAGACAAAATGCATAGATATTACTTTAAAGAATTTACCAGTCAATATTAAACTTTAGAACTGATGAAATATGATTCATTTCACATTAGAAAAGTTTACTTTAGACCTGCCCTAAGATAAGCTCATCCAAATCCATAGGGGAAACAGAGTTTAGAGTGTGAGTCTTGCCAATCGCCAAGATGCCAAGATAGAGAACATTAGGACACACCTTGGTTCTTCCGTAGGTGTTGGGAAAACATGCACTTTGCATTCTTTGACCACAGTGGCTTAACTTAGAATTCAAAGACCAGGCACCTGGGTAGCGCAGAGCCATCAAGTCCCACATTGGTTTCCGCACAGTGAACCTGCTTCTCCCTTTGCCTGTGTCTCTCTGTCTTTCTCTTTCTGTCTCTCATGAATAAACAAATAAAAATCTTTAAATAAATAAAGAAGAATTCAATAATGAAATAATAAGCATAAAATCCCCAATTACTTGAGACTGGAATTAAACTCTTCTAAATTGCCCATATATCAGAGAAGAAATTTCAAGCAAAAAAAAGTATATTTTTAAATAAAGGATATTGGAAATGCAACATATTTAATTTTTTGTATGGGATATTTCTAGAGAAGTCTTTGAGTGGGAACAGTGGAATATTCCACTAACAAGCTAAAGACATGTTATAAATTATAAACTAGAAAAACTATTATAAATTGTAAACTAGAACACAGAGGAATTTATCCATGGCAAAATTCACTTCTTGAAATCATTGATAAAATTGATATCCCTCATCATCGTAGTTGTAAAAATCCTTAATAAAATTTTATTTTTTTATTTTTTTATTTTTTTTTAATTTATTTATTTATGATAGTCACAAGGAGAGACGGAGAGAGAGAGGCAGAGACACAGGCAGAGGGAGAAGCAGGCTCCATGCACCGGGAGCCCGACGTGGGATTCGATCCCGGGTCTCCAGGATCGTGCCCTGGGCCAAAGGCAAGCGCTAAACCGCTGCGCCACCCAGGGATCCCTTAATAAAATTTTAGCACACCAATATAAAAAATGAACATAGAGTATATGAATGCAGAGAAAGTATTTGACAAAACTCAATCCCATCCATGACGAAATCTCTTAAGAAAGTAGCATAGTATGTAATTTTCTTAGTTAGATAAGGGATATATATGAAAATCCTACTGCTGACATTATACACAATGGTTAATATTGAATGCTTTCTCCCTAAGATTTGGAAGAAGTCAAGGATGCCCATTCTCTACCTCTTTTATTCAAAGTTGTCTTCGTGGTCAGAGGTAGCGAATAAGGTGGCAATAAGAGATAAAAGATACACAAATTGAAGAAGAAAAGAAACTGTTGCAATTTATAGATGGTGTGGTTATTTATATAGGAAATCTTATGTAATTTAGAAAAAAGATAATAGTTATTAAGTCAACTTAACAGTTTTCATTTACAAGAGCATACAAAGTAAATCCTTAGGAATAAGTTAATGAAAATTGCCCAGGACATCTTCACTGCATACTACAAAACATTGTTAAGAAAAATTAAAGATTTGACTAAATCTTGAGTTAGTCAAATGGTGAGTTACACCATGCTCATGAACTGAAAGATTTAGTATTGTTAAAATGTCCATTCTCATTTCTTTTCACACTGATCTGTTGATAGAGCGCAAATGTCAGTTAAAATCCTAGAAAATATTTTATGCAAATTGGAATTGGTTTAAATATATCTGAAAAAGTAGACAACTAGAATTAGCCAAATCAGTTTTGGGGAAAAAAATAGTAACATATTTGAAGGACTTATACTACCCGATTTCAAGATTTTTCAGAAAGCTTCACTTATTAAACTGTATGGTATTTGGGTAAGGATAAACACAAAAATTATTAGAACAAAATAAAGTCCATAACTTGACCCACACATATATGTTCATTTTTTTCTGCAAGGACACCAAGATAATCCAATGGGTAAATTTTTTTTCTTCTCTCTCTCTCTCTCTCTCTCTCTCTTTCTGTAGGTGATGTTGGATAAAATGGATTTCTGAAGGGAAAAATAATTAATATTGAGTTCTGCCTTTTACTATACAGAAAATTAATTTGTAATTAACAATCAAACTAAAAGTAAAAGCAAAAACTAAGAGCAAGTAAGAAAATGACCCTGTAATTAAAAACTTGCATCTGAATATTTACTTATAAAGCCAAAATAGTTGATAACAACCCAAGAGCCCACTAGAGGTGAATAAAAAAACTGATCGCTGTATATCATTAGAATGGAATGCTTTACAGCAATACAAATAATTTTAAAAAGTGGATGAATCTCAATACTTGAGGAAATACATATATGTAGTTTACATATACTATATGTAGCATAATACACATATGTATTATATATGTAGTACAAATACATATATGTAGTATAATTATATTTATGTGAATTATACACATATGTAGTATAATTCCATTTATGTGAATTTCCAGAATGTCTAGGGTGATAGAAATCACATCTGCATTTTCTGGGGAAAAGTTGGGAGATGGATTGACTGAAAAGCAACATAGAAATACTTTCTGGATGATTAAATATTTATGTCTTTATTATTACAGTAGTTATGATGTGGGAAACAATGACAAAAGAAAAAATTAAATTTGCTTACCGCCTACAGCCCATTGGTAAGTCCTTGAAACAGGAGTAGAGTAACCTTCCTCTAGGAGGTCAGCTTCCTTAATGTTGACACTTAGCTCAGGGCAAAAGACTATTTTAATTTGACATTATCCTGACCCCTTGGGACCTGTAAGTCTTCTTTAACATATAAAAATTCCCTTGGAAACTTTCTTTATCTATACCTCCCAAGATATATATTAGCAATCATCCTCCAAGCATATGGTCCAATGATATACATCTGAAGGGTTTCATGATTGAGTTTTAACTAGACAGTAGTAAATGACCTTTTCCTAATAAGACCTTGACCCCATCAAGGTCTTGGAAAGCTAGTTTCCAAAATTACTTAGAGGGTTATGCTATCCCTAGCCCACTCCCAACTTGAACGTATATGGTTGGTCACCTCACAATCCCAGTGCAGCTCTCTCTGCCCACACATCCTGTCTCTATGCTTTAATAAAACCACCTTTTGGTACTGAAGAGGTTTCAAGTGCCTCTCAACTGAATTCTTTCTTGGTCGTCAACTCCAAACCCCAACATTATCTACATCAGTGACATGGGTGTAAACATCTATTGAAATATCAAACTGTTCACTTGAAATGTGTGTGTGTCTTATTATATCTTAATTATACCTAATACAGCTAATTTTAAAAAATGTTCTTATGTTTGAGAGAAGTATTAACTTCTCCTCTATCTTAAATTAGTTCTTTTAAATTTTTAAACAAGTGCTGGTATTTTTTTTTTCCTTCCCCCAGAACCTATCTTCTGTGTTATAATGACAACCAATGAGAACATGTTAGACTATAATGCTTGTATTACTATATAATTCCTATAATTATAATTACTTTATAATTGTATACTTTATAATTCCTAGGAATGTGCTCTTCCCATAGTGAGGTATAGCTCTATTTTAATGTCTTCTTGGTATTAAAAATAAACCAAGTTATGCAGTTCTATCTACTTCATTTCCTTTTACATACCTTCCACTTTTGTCTTGTGGACTGATTGACAGCCCCTGCATATTACGCAGTCATTGCTATTATCCAAATTATTTGGTAATGAAATACATAGATAAGTTTGTTTGGAATCTGTGTGACATATTTTATTTAAGTGAGGTTGGCCTGTTTGTTTTGTTTTAAACTTAATTTTCTTTTTTCCTCACCCATATTTAAAATGTGTTCTGTAGATCCACAGCCTTCTAGTAGTGATTTCCATTTGCAGACAGTATGTGAGATTGTATAGTCACTCAAAATTTGGTGTGGGTTTTGGTCACACAGGCGCTAAGGGGATATGAAAAGCTTTATAACTCATATGATGAGGTTTTCTGCAGAGAGAGTAGGACAGTCTACTCAAGCAGGTCTGAAATGGCTTGAATGACCAGGAAAGGAGAATGGAATGTCTTGGGTTTGTAGAATGGTTAGGAGGTAAGGATTGGGTAAGAGTTCTGCCGCAAGCAGGGGACCATGTGGTTTGAACTTCTCATTGGCACCAAAGGAAGCCACCCCAGGCTTTGTTACCTCTTTGCCTAGATGTGGAGCTGAAGGGGAAGGGATACAGGTGGGGCTTGAAATCTGTTGGCCATTAACACTGAAAAATCAAGTCATGTTTATTTTTTTGTTACAGGAAGAAAAAAGGAAATAAAAATCAGATATGGAAGTCAAAGTATATAAGATTTCAGGTACCTTAAGTCAAATAGATAGACCTTGAAAGGTTGTTTTTATTGTTGTTGTTTTGTTTTTATTTTTGTTTAAGTAAGATCTCAGAGAAGATAGGATTTTTATTTCCTGAGTACAAATCTGCCTTATCTCTAGACATAGATTACAGTCTTGACCATTACCGACATAGCTTGAGTCACCAACAAATCATGGACAAGGTTGTTTGTATGATCTGAAGTACTGTCTTATAACCCCCAATAGTCCTTTTTCTTTACAGAACTCCACCTGGATAATTTCTAGTCTTTTCCAGTTTTCTTTGGGTCTTAGAATTTAAGCATACTTGCTTAGTTTCTAGTCACAATTGGATCTTGTCAGAAAGAGGAACTTCGAATAGCAACTACATAGACAGTTCTTCCCCTGAAGTAAATTTATTGATGTTCTAATGTCCCCCATTGATGCATAAACTATTTTCTCTTTAGTAAACCAGCTATGACAGGAACTTCCAGGTAGTTGGTTGGTTTTGTTCAGAATTGGCTAGTTATTATAATTGGCACTGCTAGTTATAAACAGAGAGGAGTTTTTCATTGAAAAAGAATCCCCAACCACAAATTCTTTGTTGATCAGAGATTCCAGTTGTATTTGACATCTATAAACATTAAATAAAAATGACAAATACTCAGGTGGCAAACAATTCATATGACTTTGAATGGGAAAATAGAACAAGCCAGAGAATTTGATGAATTGTTTATCTTTTTAAACTGTGGCTGGTCAAATGTTTCTTATTTCTATCTCTTTAAGGTAGACTTTTGAAAAGTGCTCAGTTGTCCATCAAGGTCATTTAATAACAAGGTCAATATGGAGGAATAAATTACATTTCAAAGGCCAATATGTAAATTTCAAGGACTAGAGAACTGGTTATTACAAGTTTAAGTTGAAGAAGTATGTATGCATGAAGGATAGGTTTATAACCTTCAGGATGGTGAACATTTGTTAAAATATGGGACTACATTTGTACTGTTTATGCCCTATGTTAAAAGGACTTAAACTAAAAATAAATGTGTTCCTCATAATTTATTCATCTGTTATTTCAACACATATTCATTGATAACTTTTTATGTGTTAGGCATTGCATTAAGTACCTTGCATGTAATTGGGGAAAAAAGAAGGTAATCCATATCTCAAAAGGAAGTTTCTAGAGAAATGGTGGAGATAGACAAAAAACAGGTGATTGCAATTCAGGGAGATAAGCTTGATAATTACTATAAATACTTGTGCTATGGAAGCCTACAGAAAAACCCATTAACTTGGCCTTCAGAAGTCAGGGAAGTCTACAGGAAAAGTGAATTGGAATTTGAGAGGCTACCCTTTGGTAGAGTTGAGTGGGAAAATACCAAGCAAAGAAGACCGAGTACGTTAAAGACAAAGGAAACCATGGCACATATGAAGACCTATAGTAGAATGTGAGAGAAGCAGTCCTAAAAAATGACACTGAAGGAGTATTCAGAGGATACTAAGCAGAAGATAAAGGCTTAGGAATGATTAGGGACTTTATCTTAATGATAATAGGGAGTCAATGAAGGGTTTTAAGTAGGATTGTAATTCAATCAAATTCGTATTTTAGAATGTTCACTTTCTACTTCAGTGTGGGGAATGGATTGGAGGGGGTTAAGACTAGAATTCCCATGAATATGGAATCCAAGCTTCAAATCATCCTTTCTTTAAGTCATTGCCTTAGATTTCCTGTTTTATAAAGGATGCAAAATCTACACTCTAAAGTAAGCACTTCTACTATAAAACAGATTGCATTTAAGTAGGTGGTGAAACTCCACTACTAATTACTGTTGGCCAAATGTCCTGCAATCAATATAGAATGTTGCTTGAAAACATAGCGAAATACCTTCTGGAGTCTTTATCAAGTAAACATATTTGGCGTATATAAGCGTGAATGGGAAACAGGCTTTTTAAAAACGTAGATTTTCAAACTTCAGATTTTTATTTTAAAGCGTTTTTAATATTTTATAATCTAGGTATATGTTATTCTTACTTTAAAACCAATAAAGGTATTATACAACTTAAGATTTCATTTTTGATTATTGAAATGTCAGATCATTTTAACTAGCTTGATTTGAAGTAGAAAGCACTTTTCAATTTGGGACCACATCCACTGTTTTGTTGGGTCATTATCATTATGTCAACATTTATATAAATAACATGTATGTTATACCTCAAACATTTTATATACATAAACTTGAAACTTCAAGAAGCTTATAGTTACATTCATATTAATCCTTAAAATCTGTTTATTGATATTTATGTGATAATCATAATCTAGATGTATTTTATTTATGTTTATGAGAAGCATGAATGAAGGCATATAATACAGGAAGTGAAAATAAGTAACTCAATACCAAAGTATTTTTTAGATATTTATAACTGATGTGAAATGTACTTAGGCTTGAACTTGTAACCATAGTCTTAAATATCAGAATCAACTGAAATATAAATAAACTATCATACAAATTTTCCTTTGAGGGATTTGTTACTTTTGGGGATTTGCTATTAACATTTTAAAATACATAAGTCTATTGGGTGTCTATTTTATGAGACACAGGACATCTGAAAAGTTATATGCTTAACCAAAATTATAAAAATAAAGCTGATTCTCTCATCTTAAGAAAATCAGATACTGTGGAAATTCATATATGCTCTCATCCTATGGAACTAGTAACACAATAGTTTTAAATGGAATATACTACTGGCTATGTGTAGTGAAAGAGCTCTTGTTTGTGATAGAAGAATGCACAAGGAAATGAGTGCCTTAGATAGGCTTGTAAAGTGGAAGCATTTACTTCACACAAAAGACAAATACTATTACCTACATCACAGGGAGCTTATTTTATTAAAGAAAGTTTTTTAGATTTCTAACTCCATGGGAAAGAATGTAGAACCTGAATATATGAAAGCCATATTTTATCTTTTCTGTACTAAACACAACTGAAGTCTCCTAATTTAGATTTTAGGGATTTTATTTTGCCTTATTGCCACAGTGTAATTATCTCAACTATGTGTTCTAGATTCAATCATGATTTCATTCAGCAAGTATTTATTGAGTCACTATTATGTACCACACATTGTTATAGGCACTTGGAATATATCAGTAAACATCATGATCTAATATATTTAGTTTTTTCAGAGATTATTTTGGGATGGTGTTAACTTGCAGACATATCTGCAAATAAGAAAGACCTCTTATTTATTGATTTATTGATTTTACTTTTTACTTATTTTTTTTTACCTTTTTATTAGGGAAAATTCCAAACACATAGAGGTAAGGAGAATAGTAGAATGAACTCTTATGTACTCATCAATCATTTTAATTCTCATTAATATATACAAATTTATTTAATACTTAGCCTTCTTCTCTTCCCATCCCTACCTGAATTATTTTTTGTAACTTTTTATTGAAACATCATAAGCATACAAATAAGAATACACATAGCATCAACAAATTTTCACAAACTGAACACATTTACAGAGCCAGTACCTACAATCAAGAAATAGAACCTAACCAATCTTCAGAAGAACTCTAATTTCTCCCCACCTCAGAATGCTGTCCATCTGATAGCATAGGTGAATTTTTGCCTATTATTGTCCTTTTTACAGTTTATAGAGTATATACTTATAGAATCACATACCATGTGGTCTTTCGTGTCTGGATTCTTTTTTATTCAGTGTTATGCTATATAGTAATATATGGATATATATATATTATATATCATGTATATATCATACAACTATACCATGATTTTTTCTTTCCATTCTACATTGAGTATTTGGATTATTTGAATAGTTTCAGGTTAGTGCTAATAACAACAATGTTTCTATAAACACTTAATCTATACCTTTTAATGAAAAAAATAGTATGTCAGGTGTATAGCTTGGAATGCCATTGTTGGGTGGTAGGGCAGGTGTATGTTCAGACTTACCTGATTTTGCCACACTTGTCCAAAGTGGTTTACAATTTATTATCCCACCAGCAGAATGTCCTTTCCTTTTGTTCCATGTCCTCATCAAGACGTGTATGTTTCAATCTAGCTATTCTAGTAGGTGAGTAGTGGGTCACCCATATTATTAATTTGCATTCTCTAGCAACTAGTGAAATTAATGACTCCTTCTCTGCTCTCCTCCCCCTTCCCTGTTGTTTTTGTCATTGTCTTTGTTGTTGCCATTTGGATATCTTCTCTTTACAAGTATTTTGACTATTTTTCTTTCTTGAAGTTTCTGGTTCTTCTTAAAAAAAATTTTTTTTTAAGTTTCTGGTTCTTTAAATGATCTGTATGCACTCAGTTTTCCTTCCATGATGTGGGCTGCTCTTCAACTCTCTAAATAGTAGTCTGATTAACAACCTTTCTAGATTTTAATATAAGGTAGCTTATTTTTTAAGTGATTAGCACTTTAAAGTTTTGGATTAAGAAATATTTAACTATATCAAGATTACAAAACTTTCCTTTCTGTGTTTGTGTCTGAAAACTGTATTGTTTGCCTAGTGTATTTAGATCTATATTGCATTTGAATCTACTGTCCATAGTGTCTGGCTCCTTTTAGAAACTTGGTAAATGTTTGATTCTATTAAAAGCAGCCTGACTTTTACAATAAAAACACATTTATTTCCAGTAACTCAACAAATGCCTATTTAAGATGTTAGAAAATAGCTAATTCATCGTGGTAAATAGGGCATGCACATTTGTTTTTATCCCCTATTGACATCTGATTGAAACAAATGTTCAGAGGCTAAAAAAGCAATAGTTCCATAGCACTGCATAAAATGTAGTGAGAATTATTAACATATTACCCATAGAAATGGAAATCAGGTGGTCATGGATGGCAGATGAGGCAAATTGCAATTGAAGTGGGATTTATGTGGGGAGGTGGGCATTCCTTGCCAAACCATCCAACACCATAGACAAGAAGACCACAAAGGTAGTAGACACTGTGTGAGAATTTATTACAAAAAAATTAGTGGGGCAAAGAACTATAATAGTCAGCCCAACAACTTTTTCTCACCTATATACTGGAAGTACAAGCGGTCAGTATTTGCTCCCTGGCAAACACACCATGTAAAACAGCTAGAATGTCCTTCTGTAATGAATTTAAGCCTGAAAAAATAAGACTTCTTTCATAGGAGTTAATTCAACTAGATAAAGTTCATTTTATTTAGAAAAATACATGTTTTAATCATGTGGAATAAAAAAAAAACAATAAATTGAAAATATAAAAGGAAGGAGTATAGTAAAAAAAAAAATGGAGAGGAAGGAATCACCAAAGAAATATTTTTAAAAACCATTTCCTAGAATTGAAAAAGCACATGACATTTTCTTCAGATTGAAAAGGCTCAGTTGAATGCCCATTTAGCACAATGAATGAAAACGACTGCAAATAAACATACATAATCTTGAATTTCACCAAGGCAGCAATAAAGAGACTGCAATGCTTCCAACATGGGATAGGAAATAATCAAGAAAAAAAATGAAAAAACACTGCCATTAAACTTTTCATCTGCAACAGGGAATACCATAGACCATGGAAAATGGAGTTTTCAGAGTTTTGAGGGATAATAATTGTCTATGTAAAGTTCTATACTTTACACTGCCGAATTATTAATCAAATAGAAGGAAAGAAGAACAACACATTCAGATAATCAGAAACCTAGATAGTCTAACTTCTATTTAACTGTTTATCTTACAAGTTATTAGAGATAACTTCTAACAAAAAGAGAAAAAAACAAACAAACAGGAAAACCAAAAACAGGCAATGCAGGAAAGAATTGGTCCAGCAAAGCAGGGCAATGAAGGAAAGGTCGGGGAGCCATTGCCTTGAGATGGATGTGTCTTGGACAAAAAAGGAAATAAAAAGCTTAATCTGATATAATGGAGGATAAATGTGCAATGCTTCCCCAAAATGAGGAAGTGATTAAAACATTAAAAAATCTCTTTGTGAATATCTTTCAAACAAATTTGTGGCATGATTTTCGACAGTTGATTACCTAAAGGTAGATGGGCCTTTGAATTTGAAACTAAGAACATTTTTTTAGAGTACCTCAGGGATATGGCTATTGATAATCTGTATTTAAAATAATTAAACAATGGAAGAGAATAGAGGGATTGAATGGCAGCTTAAGTGAAGGTAAATCTTTTTTTCACATCACAAGGTGATAGATATTATTTAAAATTGATAAATCAAGAAATAGAAGTAAAAGCATGTGATTGTGAATCATGGGGATACTTGCCAGAGCACTGAAAATAAATAAGAGGAAAAAAAAAAGTTGGCTGTAAGCAATGAGTCTAGAAAGGGATGCGACGGGGAAATATTACATTTATGGGTAAGATCTCCAATTTTATTTGATTTTTTACCATGTGGCTGTATTATCTTCACAAAAATAAAAATAAATCTTAGTGATGTGTAAGATGTGCTGAAATAAATAATTGTGAAGGTGTGCCAGGATTCTTTAAGCTCAAAGGGCTGAAGCAGACCATGATGGAAGAGCAAAGGGAGACTAAACTGCCACCAAAAAGACCCCATGCAAAAGGCCAGCTTAGTATGAAGGCAAAGTTCTTTCCTCTTATCATGAAATGACTTAAGTTAGCTTAAAATAATGGAGAGAAATAATTGATTTTGTTTTTTTTTAAAGATTTTATTTATTTATTCATGAGAAACACACACAGAGAGAGAGAGAGAGAGAGAGAGAGAGAGAGAGAGAGAGGCAGAGACACAAGCAGAGAGAGAAGCAGGCTCCATGCAGGGAGCCTGATGTGGGACTCGATCCTTGGTCTCCAGGATCAGGGCTGAAGGCGGTGCTAAACCACTAAGCCACCAGGGCTGCCCAAAATGATTGATTTTGAATAAGAGAATGGCAGAATCTTTTTATGATGATGGCAATTATAAGAACATTTCTATTAAGAGAGATCTGTATGTGTAAACTAAGTTGGTCATGTGCAAGAAGTCTTAAACAGTTATATATTCTCTAGATAAACAGCCACTGGCCTGTTCATTGAGTTCATACTACCCCTTTCTTAAAAAGAATCCCAAAGCTGCGGAAGCCTATCTGGAAGAAATCTTCAGTCCAAGTCTTTGGACCAAGAAGCAAGTCTGGGTATGTTGGATGTTTGTGAACGTTTATATTTGCATGTTCATGACCCTCATGGTTGCAATAGGGAGGAGTGGTAGAAAAAAGGAGTTTTATTTTATCTTTTAGTCTATTGTTATGTCTCCTGAATACATCAGCAGAGTTTAAAAGTTATTTTTACATACACCAAAGGTTGAAGTCCGCTGTATCAAAGTACCATCTAAGATTCTGACTTGGGGAAGTAGTGTGCTACCATCCCTCTACTGTCCAGTAGCACCAGCAGCTTGACATCAATATCAGAATCTTCTATCCTCTTTGGTGACCTCAGAAGTTCATGAATATAAATATAGTGGTGTTTTCTTCTGAAAACAGAAGATTTTTTCCCCCGTTTCTGAGATTTCTATGAGGTTATCCGGTTTATAAGGGAAAATGCGGTCTGCTTATGAAAATGCTCATAGTCAATTTAGTTCACAAATATGGCATTTTCTTTAAAGAAGAAGAAACATGGGACACCTGGGTGGCTCAGTAGTTTAGCGTTTGCCTTTGGTTCAGGCTGCAATCTTGAGGTCCTGGGATCAAGTCCCACATCGGGCTCCCTGTGGGGAGCCTGCTTCTTCCTCTGCCTGCTTCTGCCTCTCTCTCTGTGTGTGTTTCTCATGAATAAATAAATAAAATATTAAAAAAAAAAGAAGAAACACAGGATCTCTGATAGTTTATAATGCATGCTTACAGCATCTTTATTTAACTTTGGTTAATTTCTTTCCTTCAGGTGATTTTTGTATAGAATTATTATGAGATAAGTGGTCATATAGTATTATAAAAGGAAGTAACTAAAAGCCTGCTAGCTAGGAAACTTGTTTAATTCTGACAGTTAGTCATATGCTATTGTTTTTCTTCAGCTCTTATGAGTACTTACAACGCAAGGCTATTTACTGAAGAATGTCTTACCTGAATTTTTTCTTTTCTTTACTGAAAAACAGAATTTATAGAGATTAGGAAGCTAAAATAAAACTGTACTGGGCTGCTTCAAGAACTTCTTTGGCGGTGAGGTGTTTATCAAATTATTATTACTATTTAAAGGATCAAGGATCCTCCGAAGTGCAGTAAAGGCATTTGTTTGAAAGCCGTTTCTTAAAAGTAATCGTATAGGTTTATACACTGGCTGTTTATTATTTCTTTCATGTCAAAATCCTTACAAATAAAATGATTCTGATTTAAGCCAAATGACATTTTTTTTTACAATTAGAGAAATGCTCAAAATTATAGTTATAAGGTACCCAAAGGTACTCTTTAACATCTTTTACAATAAAATCTTTCTTAATAAATGAGTCACTTTATACTTTGACTATTTTGATAAATGACACAAAATTTATATAATTTTAAGATTTTATTTATTTATTTGACATACAGAGGAAGCACACAAGTAGAAGGAACAGCAAAGGGAGAAGGAGAAGCAGACTTTCCATCAAGCAGGGAGCCTGACTCCGGGCTCTGTCCCAGGATCCTGGGATCATGACCTGAGTTGAAGGCAGATGCTTAACCGACTGAATAACCCAGGTGCCCCAAATGTCACAAAATTTAAAGATCAATTATAATGTAGTAGATATCCTATTAACAAGACCTGTATCATAAATACTACTTCCAACCATTATCTATTTTATAAGAATATAGTATATATTAAAACATTTGTTTAAAACATTTGTTAAATGCCAACTCAGGCTTCTAGTTGAATTTTGCATCAAGTAGAATTTATATGTAAATATGATACATATACTTATAGGCATGAATATCAGTTCAGGTTCTGAAGAACCCTGACTAAGTACAATTGTATGTACTTATAACTGAGTTGTGGTTTGAAAAAGAAAAAGACCCGAAGCTTAAGAAAATTTGAAAAGCTATGATTGACACCAGTCTTGACCTTCTTTCATTTATGATGTAGTGCCCTTAAGACAGCCATGATTATTTTCCATCATCATCTTTTCAATTAGTGTATTTTTTTGTACTTCATCCTAGAGCTACAATTTCTAAGCATCTGACACCTATGGCAAAATAAAACTTACTAAATCTGTCACTAGGACAAATAGTTAATATGACTATTAAAGAAATTTTGAAACTATAATTACAAACCTCCCTCAAAAGAAAGCCCCAGGACAGATGGCTTTAATGTAAATTCTACCAAACTGTTAAGGAAGAAAAACCATCAATCTTATACAAGTTCTTTCAAAGAATAGTAAAAAAAAAGAATGAAAAAGAAAAAAAAAGGATTATACTTTGTTGTCAGTTACCTATTGCTATATAAAACATCCTAAAGCATAGTAGCTTAGGACAACAAACATTAATTAATTAGTTCATAGTTTCTGTGAATCAGGAATCTAGTTGGGGTTTAGATGGTATGTCTGTTCCAAGGCTGGAGTCACTCTTAACTGAGGGAGAATACTGCAAGAGTAGTTAGATGGGTGAAATCAGGGCACAAAATCCAAAATTTTAACTTTTTTTTTTTTAAGATTTTATTATTTATTCATGAGAGACTGAGAGACAGACAGAGAGAGAGAGAGAGAGAGAGAGAGAGGCAGAGACATAGAGAGAGGGAGAAGCAGGCTCCTTGTAAGGAGCCTGATGTGGGACTCAACCTCAGATCTCAGGATCACGCCCGTGGGCCAAAGGCAGAAACTCAACTGCTGAGCCACCCAGGTGCCCCCCCCCAACATTTTAACTTTCATATGGTTATTGAATATCTAGATGGAGGTATCAAGTAGCCAATTGGAACATGGGTTGGGACTCAAGGAAGAGGTCTGAGGTGAAGCTATATATGCATGAGGCCAGATGAAATCACCTGGGAATAAGTGTCATCTGAAAAGATGCTAAGGCTGATCACTGGGGCACTCCATGTGAAGACATCAGGTAGGTGAGGGAAACCTGAATAGACACTGCACAGGACAGCAAGAGAATTGGAGAGAAAACAGCAAACAGAGGCTTAGAAGCCTGAGCAGAGACTGACCTACTACTATATGAAAGGCAGAGAAAAGACAAGAATGATGAGGATGTTTTGCCTCCTATCATGTGATGAGTCTACTTTATATCAACTCAAAATTTAACAGAAACAGTGCTTTCAAATGTAACAGCAAACGGGATGAGTCTAAAACCATAAAATAAATTGAATAAGTAGTTCACAATTTCCCCACCCCTCTACTATTAAAATATCCACCAGGTTCAGAAAATTGTATGAGAT
This sequence comes from Vulpes vulpes, assembly GCF_048418805.1. Classification (NCBI taxonomy): domain Eukaryota; kingdom Metazoa; phylum Chordata; class Mammalia; order Carnivora; family Canidae; genus Vulpes; species Vulpes vulpes. Next base: position 22,499,811 of record NC_132784.1, on the reverse strand, counting down.
CTTCAAAAAACAGATAATCCCACTCTATATTAAAATGCGCCTCAGATCATTTTATAATTCTGATTCAAAACCAGACAAGGACAATACAAGTAACCAAAATTGTGTACCACTTTCATGCATAAACATAGATGCAATAAACCCAAATAAATTGAGGAAAATTCAATTAAAAATCCAAATGTATTTATTTCAACTGGCAAGGATGATTTAATTTTGAAACTGCTATTAAAGCTGTTCATCATAGTAGCAAATTAAAGGGGAAAAATAAACACATCGGAGAAAAAAGCTTTTGATAAAATTCAATATTCATCTGTGACATAAACTGTTAATAACATAGCACTAGAATAGAATTTCTTTGAATTGATAATAGATATATAATCAAACTGGCCAAATACATTGTACTTGATGGTGAAACGTTAGTCACATTCCCTTAAAATCAGGGACAATAAAAAAAATATTCATTACTAGTCATCATTTTAATAGAGGGTTGAACAAATCAAGTGAAATAACGAAAAGAAAGAAAGTATGCAAGAATCAAAAAGGACACAGTGACTGTCATTATTTACAAGTAATAAAATAGTATATAAAATCAAAGAGTATCTGGAAGCTACTGCAACTAATAAAATGTGTCAGAGAATCACAAGTAGTTATTAATATTCATAGAAGAGTAAAGGCTAAGAATATTCAAGGCAGGGAAGAAAAAAATATGGACAAGGATTTTTCCTTACAGTATATCAAGATTTAATTAAAGCGAAAATAATTGAAACATCATGATATGTTGTAGATATGGTTAAACAGACTGAATGAAAGCAGTAGAGAACCTTTATACAAGCTCCCAAGTATATTTAGGATCTAGATAATTAGGAAGGAACCATATCACATTAGAGGAAAAAAATGGGACACTTAAAAATAGTATTGTGACAATTGGATACTCATATGGAAATAAAATAGGTCTCTACCTTGCTCTATAGAATAGACTTACACAAATATATCAAAATATTGTTGTGAATCTAGCATAGAAAAGGATTTCTTAAATAAAACTTTACAAGCACAAACTGTAAGGATGTGCAAATAAGGCTAGATTGTTCTTTGAAAACTATAGCCAAAATATTATAAACACAGTAGTGAAAGACTACGATATTCACACACATAAGCAATAAAAAGTTTTTAATCAGAATGTAAAAGAACTCCTAAAACTTAGGACACATCAACACAATTGCAAAATGAAACCAAGTTTTGAGCAATTCCTTTATATAAGAATCCAAAAAGCCAAATACATGTGTTATGAGATGCTCAGCATTACTATTGATCAGTGAAATGTAAACTAGAGCAAAAACAAAAAATAATTTCTCACTTTTCAGATTGAGAATCATGTTTTAAAAATCTGTAATGCTATTTGCTGGCAAGAATGCAGTAAAATGAGCATTTTTACAGGTTGATTATGAGGTTGTAAATTCCAACTACTACAAAACTCAATTTGGCAAAATAACAAAATTGAAGATGCTCATATATTATATTTTAATATCCATCAATTCTGCTTCTACTTATAGTACTCTTGACAAACTCTTTCAGAAGTTCATTTGGAAATAGATATAAGTAATTGGAGGGAAAAACAAATGCATATCCCCCAATTATGGAGACAGATAAATTAACTATAATGTATTACTGCAATAAAAGTATATATAGCAATTAAAATGAATGAATGATCTCAGATATTGAGAAGCCTAAACTACATAAGATAGTGTGTGGAAAAAGTAGTTGCAAATATATATTTAATATTATTATATAGATTTTGTAAGTTTTCAAAGCATTATATATATATATGTGTGTGTGTGTGTATATCTATCTATCTATCTATCTATCTATCTATATATATATATTGCTTTTTGGTAAAAGTATGAAAGTCTAAATGTAGTAGAACAGTTCCTCTAGAAGGAATAGCATATAGAAAAGCCATAATAAACCAAAGATATATTCTACTAAATGCAACAAGATCTCTTTGAGGCACAGAAGTAAGCTTAATCGGCACAGGATGAGATGAGCTTGATAGTGTAGGGTTTGGGGGACCATGTTAAAAATTTCGAACAAACAGAAAGTAAAGTGTTTTCACACTTCATGTTGTTCAGTCATCACCACTAACACCAGAACAGTTTTCATCTTCCCAAACTCAAATACTATACCCATTAAATACCAACTTACCATCCTACCCAGCTCCCAATAGCCTCTATTCTACTTTCTATTTTTATGAATTTGACAATTCTAGGTATTTTATACAAGTAGAATTATACAATATTTGTCCTTATGTGTCTGCCTTATTTTATTTAGTATAATGCCTTCAAGGTTCTTCCATGTATTAGCCTGGATCAGAATTTCATGATTATTTTAAGGTTAAAAAATAATGCACGTTTTGTTTATCCAGTCATTCACTGCTGGACATTAAAGTTGTTCCATTTTTTGGCTATTGTGAATAATGCTGGTTTGAATAGTGATATACAAATAACTGTTTCAGCCCCCGCTTTCAGTTCTCTTTTATATATATCCAGAAGTTGAATTTGCAGGATCAAATGATGTTTCTATGTTACATTTTTTGAGGAATCCTCATATTGTTTTCCAGAGTAACCTTACCTTTTTAGATTGTACCAGCAAGCAATGCAGAGGGTTCCAATTTCTTTACATTCTCATGAGCCTTTTTTTGTTCTCCATAATAAGCCATTCCAATGAGGGTGTGGTATCATTGTGGTTTTGATTTGCATTTTCCTAATGAATAGTGATGTTGAGCATCTCTTCATATATTTAGAGTAAGAGAAAAGGGAGGCTTAGAAGAGAAAAAAAGATAATGAGTCTTCTGTACCCAATCTGATGTGGTTAGAGCCCTATGGATAAGGACCATTCTTCCCATTTCTGCAGAGAATATGGCCAATGAGGATCAAAGGGAAGCAGCCGGCTGTTGATGTGGCATTGGGTGTTACAAGTTCAGAAAGACAGTCATCTTCTAGAGAAGCATTAGCTGAACACGCATAGAGATGGTGCCTACACAGTGGGCATGAGGTCACCCAGTTGAGGCTGGAAAAAAGTCCCTATGCCAGATGGATACAGGTTGTTTGAGACCACATGTGAAGACCTGGAGACAACCAGCAGTAACAGTGGAGTGGTATAAAAGACAATATTAAACAAATGCAGATGGAAGCATAGAGGGCATTTCAGATTTCTCATTGAATTCATGTTTTATCATAGGAATGACTCTGTGTGTATACTGTACAACATGTAGAATAATATTTAAAAGAATAGAGCTAAAAGGCAGGGCATCAGGATTGTTTCCCTAAAATGCATTAATCTCAACATTTGACCTTACAGAAATCATTTGACCTTTTAATGTGTTAATTTATTTTCACAAAACATTTGGGGAGTGAGATGTATCACATCTTTTTACAGGGCTGTTATAAAGCTACATAAGATAATATGTGGGAAAATCTTTGAAACAGTAGAAAGCATGTCAGATACGATCACGCCAAAGCTGACAACTTAAAGGAGACATGACAAACTCTAGTTCACTCTCCAACAATGCTGTATTGTTTGCTCAAGGAGGTTGGAGAGCGTTGTATCTGCTGCAAGTCTAGTGCCACTCAGGGGCACACCAAGAATGACTTCCTGCTTTCTAAACAGCATAGATAGCCTGCTTTTTTGTCAAGAAGTAAAATCTAGAATTTATAGGCTAAGGGAAACTGAGATTTATATTTTTTTTACTTTATTTTTTAATAAGATTTATATTTCTTATTGTGAATTGCTCTCTCAACTATACATGAAACAGAGTGTGTGTGGATGGACCATGCAGCACTTCACCGGGACATTCAGAAAAGATTCTGGGAGGTCCGGCTTTTATTTGTCTCAAAACTTTAGGTTCCCAAATGAGTAATGAGTTAGAATTTAGTATTCTGTGCAACACATCAACCACAACATCTACAATATGTATACAAGTGAAAATTAGGTAATCGGTGTTATGTGAAACAAAAATGACACACTCAGAGGAAGCAAAAGGATATGAGTCTGTCATCTAGTGTTCCAAAACTGACAGGTCTCTGACAATTGATGACAGTGAAAAAAGGCCTGCTGCTTTGTGCACAAGATGACTCAATGCCATGATTCTTTTAGAATCAAAGAAATGTCAGATATTATTAGTATTAACAAAAAGCTTAAATAAAGTGTCCCAGCACTAGTCTACTTGATTCATGTTGTCCAAAGGCCCAGTTTCTTGGCCTCGATTGATGATGAATTCTACTATATAAAAGGATTGTTGATCTCTGGTTCTTATCAGAAGAAATGCAGTGGGTGGAAATATAAATTGTGAACAATTTACATTGGTTTACGCTCTGTTGCTTATTTGAAAAAAATTAAATATGTTGCTTGTATTATCTATTATAATGGTCATCAACCAAACAGTTACAATTTATCAGAAATATAGCATGCAATAAAGATTTAAAAGACTTTTTTTGTTTCATCATCTGTGAGATTGTGTGTTTGCCAAAATATTGAATGTACAGGAAGAGTGATGCTGGGGATAGGTCGGTAGGGAATTTGTCAAGAAATTTAGCAATTTGATTCAACACATATAGTCTGTGCCCAACGTATACCGGGCAGTATTGGTGCTGGGGTTATCAACTAACAAAATCCAAAGATTTCCATTTTTGTAACTCCTAATTAGAGCTGAGGGGCACATATAAGAAAACAAGCAACCAAATAAATAAATAAAGAAAAAAAGATGAGAATATGGGGGCACCAAACATGCAAGTGTGAGAGTAGATTGGCTATTTTAAGTAAAGCATTCAAAGTAGGTATCAGAAGGACGGTGATATTGGTGTAATATCCTAAAAGAGGTAGGGAAATTAGCCATTTATGTTACATGGGTAAAGAGCTTTCTTGGCAGAGGGAATAACCAGTGCAAAGGCCCTCAGACAGGAATGCGCCCATTGTACTCCAGAAACACCAAAGACTAGAGTCCTGAAGCAGGGTGGGTGAGGAGGAGCAGGAGGAGGAAGACAAGGTAGGGAGGAGAGTGAGGATCATGGTAGGACTTTAGGCCTTTGGAAGGTTTTGATTGCATCCTCACACTGAAGCTATGGAAGGCTCCAGATTTTCTTCCTTGCATGTTAAGAATTATTCTGACAGTGTAGACTATGGGGCAAGGAGGAAAGTGGAGAGACCAGGTAGGAGGCTTTTGCAGAAGAAGTTTTAGTAACTCATACCAAAAAGGCAGGAAATTGGGAACGGTGCACTTTCTGAGGTTTACTAGGTGGGGCTAGGAAAATGATACTTGGAACTGGACTGCAATAAAATAAAATTCACAATAAAAAAAAAGGTGACATATTTTGGAATAGAAGGCTTGGGGAGACAATTTTACTTTTGTCTCCTTTTCATAATGTTTTCTCTTCCCACATTGGGATCTATTTTTTTTTTCCGCTTGAAAATCATTACTAATTTGGAGGAAAGATGCCGAATCATCCATAAACTTTCAATAGATGCCCTTGCATTCATGGAGCACTGCCCCTGTTGCCCTGAAGCTAACAGCAGGATGCATAATGCATGATGCACTCCAAGCCTTACATAAATACACATAAAACTTTAGCAGTTAAGAGGATGGAGCTATTAAAGAAAACAATGTGGGTGTAAAACAGTTTTGCAGAGATTAAAAAATTTTAAGCCAGGAGCTTTTTTCTAAAAGAACAGATTGGATTTCTGATTAGAGATTGGGGGGAATGATAATTGAAATACTCATTTCAATACCAATAGAGTAACATGTGTGAATCTGTCCAACTCATATTTGGCTTGGCTAGAAAGAGAAGCAGATACTGATGGCGTGTTTCCTTTAAGTGCGTAGCTATTTTTCTCTACGTTGTAGCCACATTCTTCTGAAATGGTTATTTAAACAATTTACAGTTTACACCTCCCATTTATTATTTTTTTATAATATTACATGGAGATATGACTTAACTGATGAGAGAATGAGCATAAAAAAGACAAGGAAAAAAAAAAGAAAAAGAAAAAAAAAGAAAAAAAAGAAAAAAAAAAGACAAGGAAATATTTTGTGTCATGACATGCTGATTTCTTAATCTACTGCGCAACCATTGCTTTAACCTCACTGCTTGTCTTGTTATTATTACAGAAAATGGCAGACAGGCACAAACCTTTGATTGATCAACAAGCTTCATCTAAGATCAAAAACCTCTAGGGTTGCAGGTTCACTTTTCAAAACAGTCTGTTCCAAGTAGAAGATTTTTGAGCACTCTTTATGATGGATGATCTCTGCCATGTTCCCTGGTATATTTGTTACGTTCCTATTTGTTCACTTTGATTAAGCTGAAGTAAAGAACACATTGCATTTTTGAATGTCAGAGTTCAGCTTTTGTTCCATTCTCTTGGAATTATTGAAAATTGCAGTATATCTTTCCCACCAATGAGCTGAAACCTAACCTGGGAGACCTTTGCACTATACCTGGACACAGAAAATCAAATTGGACAATATTGAGAGAGAGAGGAAGAGGAAGATTCTCTTACACATGCTCTGTGACTTTTAATTTTTTAATGGTTGTCTGAACTTGCAATAGTCATTTATACTTCATGTACACTTTCAGTAGCACTATAGTGCTTCCCTGATAGTGTAGGCAATTTATTACAGAATAGTCCCAATTCTTCCCTCCCACCCATTATTACACTGCTGTCATTTATTTCTCTCATCCCTGAGCTATCATCACCTAAAACATTGTTGCTGTTATTATTTTAAACAAACTGCTGCTTCCCATTAGCTCAATTAGGAATAAGAAAAAATATTTTACTATATCTTCATTTATTACTTTCCTAAAGCCTTTTTTTTTTTTTTTTTAATGTAGATCTAACCCACAACATTTTCTGACCTTTAAAATTTTTCTTCTCTCGGAAGAACTTTCAACATTTCTTGCAGATCAAGTCTTCTGGTGACAAATGTCCTTAATATTTGTTTGTGTGATAAAGTATTTCTTCTCTACTTCTGAAGCATAATTTTGCTGGATATATAATTCTAGCTTGTTTTTCATCTTTCAGAACTTTAAATATCTTACCCCAGTCTTCTCTTGCTTACATGGTGTCTGAAGAAAGATCTAATGTAACTATTATTTTTGTTCCTCTATAGGTGAAGTACCTCCCCCCCTCCTACTTCCCAAAGCGGTCTCCTTTTCAAGGCTTTTCTTTGTCTTTGATTTATCTGAAGTTTAAATATAATATGTATAGGTATAATTTTTTAAGAATATATTTATCCAATACATAATTCTTAGAGTATCCTGGAGATATGGTTTTCTGTCATCATTTTGGAAAATGCTCAGCCATTTGTATTTAATATTTCTTATGTTTCTTTCTCTATTTCTCTTCCTTTTGGTATATCCTTTGCATGTATGGTACACCATTTTTAAGTGTCCCACAGTTCTTGGATATTCCAGGTTTGTTTGTTTTTCTATTCATTTTTCTCTTTGCTTTTCTACTTGGAAAGTTTCTATTAACCTCTTTAAGATCACTTTTTCTTTCTATGGCCCTGCCAGTCTACTGATAAACACACCAAAGCATTCCTCAGTCCTATCACATTGTTTTTAACTTCTAGGATTTCCTTTTGATTCTGCTCAGAGTTTATATAGACCACTCTGCTTACATTTACACATCTGTTCTTGCATGCTGTCTACATTTTCTAGGAGAGGCCTTAGAGTTTAATCATAATTACAAAAAATTTTATAATTTGATAATTTTGATAATTTGATAATTTTGATAATTACCAAATTTGATAATTTCCAGCCATATCTGAATCTGAATCTAGTGCTTGCAGTATCTCTTCGGACTATTTTTTACCTTTTAGCATGACTTGAAATTTTTTGTTTACAGTCATACACGATATAGTAGGTAAAAGGAAATGGGGAGAATAGTCCTTTAGTGTGGCATTTTTATGTTTATCTGGCTAGGATTTAGGCTGTGTTTACTATCTGCTGTAGCTGTAATATCAAAGGTAACATTTCTTCTGGTATTCTTGCTTTTTCGTCTTCTGTTGCTTTTGAATTTCCCTAGAGATTGTTTGTTAAACAGGGTCTGAAGATTGCAGTTTTTCAGGTATAATTTCCTATTATTATATAGGAACCCTGTTGACGTAGGTGGTTAGGTGTAGGTTAGGTAGTTAGAAGATTATATCTTAGTCTTTTAGTCAGGAACATTACTGGGCTGCGATCTTGACAAATGTTTCTCAGTCCCCTGCTGTCCATAGGTGAGCCAGGAAGGCTGGTGTTGGATACTTCCCTTCCTCTGGGGCAAGTTAGACTTTGGTGAAATCTAAGTGTTAATTTTTGGTACCATGTTTCCTTTTCTTGCAGTCAGGCCTTATTAAAGAGAACATAGGACTCTGGGGATATTAAAAAATAGTATTTTTTTTTTCAAAACCGTATGCCTGCCAGAAGCAGAATGAGATTGTTTTTTTTTTTCTCCTATCTTCACAGTGAGAACCTTGTGGAGCTCTTGGAGGTAAAATTTACAAAATACATGGAGTCTCCCAAGACAGCCCCCTCAGTTTTTAACTCTCAAGCTACTCCACACTGATCCTCCAGTCAATGTAATTATAGTTTAAATGTTCCTACTGATACCGGCTCCAGCTGCAGGAATCTACTCCTGGGCTTGTATTCCTAGTAAGCTGTGACGCTCTACATTGGCCTGTCTCTTCTGTTTGGGTGGCAGCAGTGTGCCCTCAGACCACAATTATTTAATGGATTTAAGAAGAGTTGTTGATTTCTGGTTTGTTCAGGTTTTTTCTTACTGTGCAGATGAGAGTGATGACTTTCAAGTTTTTTATCTGTCAGCTTGGAAGCCACAAGTCCTCACTCTGTAACTTTTGAAAATCAGTAGGTCATAACAATCAATAGCTTATTCCATCACTGAGAGGCAGTTTGACCTTATAGCATCAGCCCTGACTTAAAATAAGTTCTACATCTGGCATTTACCATTACTCACTTATTTTTTCATCTAATTGTTTATATTATCTATCTTGAAGAATTGTATAAAGATGACACTCTATAAGGAATACATATGTACATTACTTGGCATATAGTATTTGTTCAAACAAATGTTAGTGTCTTCCCTTCCTGGTTTTTCATGAAGAATGAGTTTAAGGTTGCTCGCAACTGGGAGATAGATGAGAAAACAAACGTTGGTTCTTTCTTTTTCTTTTCTTCACTCAATTCTCATTTGTTTCTGTTCTCAGACACTGCTCCTGGAGTTCCATTGTAGAGTAAAAGTATACTCCACAGCATGCCATGGATCTGAAAACTTTCATAGATTCTTCTTCCTGGAATTTACATTCTTCCCAAGTTCATTTTAAGTTCATTATGTGAGATTAAATGTCCCCATATTCTGGTATTTTGCCCACATCTTCTGCTCCTGCAGTTGTTGGGATTCTTTCTTAATTAGCATAAGAAATAAGTGAACTCTCCATAGCTAACTGACAGTGTTAGGTTGGAGTTGTTCTGGGAGACACTTGCAGAAGAATTCAAGTGTTAGTAGCTGTGCTATGACAGGCTTTAGCAGTTGTTAGAAAGGACTTAGAATTTCAAGATGAGTGCAACTGCAGAAGAACTCCCTGTTATTAGGGGTTGTCTGATAATTACAATCATTATCACAACATGGAATGATTTTTAGGTAACATGAAAATTGTCTCTAAAAGCCATAAGCTTTGTGAATCCCCGTATATATTTAAGTAAAAAATGAGCATTTGCAGGGAAATAATCTATTAGCTGAAGAGCTTTAAGCCATAAAATATGAAATTAGAGTAATATAATATTAAAGCAGAAACAAAGCAACTCATCTATGAAAATGGAGACAGTTTTATCTAGAATCATCTGTGACTAAAAAGTATAATTTTTAAAAGTTTATTTATTAAAAAAATAAATAAATAATAAAAGTTTATTTATTTGTGGTTTTTGTTTGTTTCTTTGTTTGTTTTTAGTAATCTCTACACCCAACACGGGGTTTACTCACGTCACTGAGATCAATAGTCGCATCCTCTTCCTACTGAGCCAGCCAGGTACCCAAGGCATGATAATTTTAGTAGAAAGATGGAAATATTGTGGTCTTGTAATTATTTATTTAATGGTGGATTACAATTTCTCTGTATTTGGGGGGAGTTTCTGCAGATAGTGTCATGAGTGAAGCAAAATATTCCATTTATTTTTTTATATGACTATAGCACAACTCAATAAAGTATCTTTTTCCAGTTCATGCTACTCTCCTAACCTCTTCATTATCACATTTCTCTTCTATTATTATGGTTTTACTCTGTCTTAATTCACTTCCTTCCTTAAGAGTACATTTCAAAAAAAATGGAAATCCTTAAGTCCTTTACTGACTTTTTCTTCAAGTGGGGTGTAATTTTTCTTTGTTGTTGCCATAGATGGAATAATATGGTACAGTATCCAAATGCAGCCCAGTAGTGCTGATCCATACATAAATATAATATTTCAAATAGATGCACTTACATGAGCTGGTGTGAATGTATTTTAAGCTTGGTTCTTTGTTACTTGTTTGCTTTAGAAATGGTGTTCAAGCTACCTAATCATCTCAAAATATTTTTTTTTTTTTTTGGTTTATTTCCACCTAGGGGACACTCTTAGATTTTTTTATACAAAAAATGTAATTATCACAAATAGATATCTCATTAAAAAGAAACTAATGTATGAATAAACTTTCATAGAAACTACTTTCTTACACAAAACTAGATTAATGTATTTTTAGGATATAAGAAAGGTAGAAATCCTCGATTCCAAAAAAGGATTCTACATAGCATCTATTAGAAAAGACAGTGATTTAAGCATTTATTATAGATTTTATTTAAGTCTAAATAGTGCTCAAATCCACTTTTCAAGCAACAGTATATGTACCATGACACTGCCATCTGGTGTCCCACCACTAGGTTAAATAAAATGTTCCAGAGATTAATTCTCCACTTGTATAATACCTTACTTATTAAGTAAATAATGTATTTTGTTTCATTAAAAGGCACTACCTGGGGCAGCCCCTGTGGTCCAAGTGGTTTAGCACCAGCTTCAGCCCAGGGCGTGATCCTGGAGACCCGGGATTGAGTTCCACGTCCGGCTCCCTGCCTGGAGCCTGCTTCTCCCTCTGCCTGTATCTCTGCCTCTCTCTTTCTGTCTCTCATGAATAAATAAATAAATTTATTTAAATAAATAAATAAATAAATCTTAAAAAAAAAGGCACTACCTACATTGTATACATAAATATCAAATATTTATTATCAGTACCAATCAGGAAACCAGTAGTATGAAATATCTCAAAAGGTTATGAGTAAAATATTTCTATATGGTTTTAGAAAAGAGTTTTGAGTTTGCACTTAATGTGTGTGTATGTCTAAAATCCTGACCTGTCACCTCATGTTAAATTAAATCATTATGATGAATAGGTGGGGATAAGTGGACAAGGTTTGCTTAGGAGTCTTTGTCCTTCATATGTATCTTCATACATTTCATAGGCTGGCAAAGATGAGAGATAACTAATAAGGATTTGGTTTTCTAAGGCCCATTGCTGGACAGAAAGTTTTAGGGAGTGGAAAACACAAAGGTAAATAAGAGTCAGAAAAAAAATCAAGGACAACATTATGGAAACACAATCTAAAGATAGTATTTATTATATATTATAAAGAATTGACTTTGCATTTATATTATTTTTTAAGAGGGAGACATATGCAGATTCAATACACTTGTTTAAATGCCTACTGTGCAAAAGTGCTGTGCCAGGTGTTAACCATAATCTTTATATCTTTCACATTTCATTTCAATTGCTTTCATACGCCTTATGAAAAACATAACAATGTAAACTTGAGAAGACTTCTTGTGTTCTTTTAGGCTATTAAAATAAATTATATTAGCAATTGTCAAACCAACTTCCACCCTCCTGGTGAAGAAAGATCCATCCTGTTGTATGATATCTGTCCTCATAGCAGAAGAATTCTCACTTTTTTTCCTTCATAAACAAAGAGAATGGGAATAGTTTGTTACTTATCAGGGTTTCTATCTACTTTTTTTTCCCTTTTGTGTAGACAAGTAATGAAAATCTGCTCATAAAAAAAAGAAATAACTTTTCAAGCATCTTTTAGTATGCCTCTGTAATTCTCTCCCAGTTTTCTTCCTGGTGGCTTAAATTAAAAAAAAAAAAAGATAATAAAGTTCATAATAAAAACTATTTTTAAGGAAAGTTGAAACAATAATTGCATCACAACCAGTTTCATTATTATACGTTGTAAACCACAAGCACATGGGGCACATATTCATTAAAGAATATCTAATATAAGTCCAAATATGAAAACTGTGAAAGACAGAGGCCTTTCCTAGATGCTAAAGACTTAGGAAGTTTCATTCATAACACTCTTGACTGGCATAATATGTGCAAAAATTTGGGGGCTACTAAGTAAAAATGAGCTAGCACAGATGTGTATATTAGGAAAATAGTAAGTTATTATGTTAAAGTTTGAAGAGATCTATAATTTTAAATTTTGTTTGTGGAATTAGCAAATTAATTTGTCATGTAATTTATATTGTTTTCTCTAGAAAATGAATTTTTAAAAAAGTCTCTCAAAACAAAGTGTGAATGCCTGCTCAACTGAGTTCTTAAAAGTAGAAATGAATTAGACCTCTAAATATCATTAGCAGCAGAAGGGTCCAAAACAATAATTTTTAAATTACTCTTGCCATATGGGAAAATTGCAAGACAAGTCATAAACTAACAAATCTGTCTTTATTTAAATTAGTTGGGATTATCTGTGGTTCATATCCTGGTATTTGCTTTAAATCAACACAACCATGTCCTGGATTTTGAATCAAGAGACTGAGATTCTATCACTGTTTAACTCTATGACTTGTCTATTTTACATGAGTTATCTTGCAACCCAGTTTCCTCATCCCTTGTATCAAACACTGTCGGTGCTCCAGTCAGATCCCCCGGGATCCTTGTATTGTTTCTGTATGCTCCTTCCCCAACATCTGTGTTCTTTCTTCCCTAATAACTTGTACTTCTGCTACTCTTTATAATACAGGGCACATTTTACTAGAAAATGTAGGGTGAAAAGCACATGGGAATTTAGGTGGCCCTGCAGCAGCCCTTAGCCAAAGACTGCCTTGTGCAGAAGTGGGAGGGCACAATTCTTATCTTCTGGTTGGAATAAACTCTGAGGTGTTACTTACATTCCGGAGTTCCCCTTCATGATTAGTCTGAGGGAAAGACTTTGCTTGAAATCACACCCATGTTTGACTTCTTCCCTTTCTTACTTCTCTTATTTCCTTACCCATCTGAGGGTGCTTCCTTGCTGCAAATCCTCATCTGAGTTTCTTCAGGAGAACCCAATCCAAGACATCTATAAAATTAGATGCTAAAGTCCTCTTCCACTCTACTACTCTATATATGAAATTATATTATATATAATATATACACATATATATTTAATGACAGATCACATCAGTATGCTATACTCATTTCTAGTGAACAAAAAGCAGTACAAGCAACATCTCTTAATCGATTTGATTTCTGTGTTATAGAGAAGAAGCTGCAATTACACTTGTATCTACCATGATATTCATAAAAATTAAAAGGGCATGTTATTTTGGTAGGGTGTCTATTGATATAAAACTCCTATTTGGATTCTTTTGAGATTAGAGAAGAGAGAAATTATGAATGTAATTATCTAGGATTGACACTAAATTGCCTGAGGTTGAGGGTAAAGAGATTTTCTTTGTAGTTTTCACATGCTGGTTCTCAGGAAGAAAGAAAATGATGACAAGCCTTTGTCAGTAGCTTTTTAGATTTTGTGTTGTGTTGTTTTTGTTTCTTTAAGGAAGAGAAAGAATCGCAAGCAATTTGCGATCAGAGAAAAGTCTCAATTGAGAAGAATGCAAAGACACAGTAGGTGAGTGTACTCACAGTTATCATCCAAATGAAATGTAGAAAACATAAAAGTTGGACTCTAAGTTTCGAAATTGAGGGCACATCCTCAGAAATAAGCAGTGCTGTTTAGCCATACAAGGTATGTCTGTTCATGGTTCCATAATCCTGATGTTGAGAAATGAAAGAAGAGAACTATATCAATAATTCAGAGACCACACATTTATATAATATGTTAGGTGTAGAGTGTTCTCATTATCTTTTTCAGCATCCTTTTTGTTAGGTTTAGCTGAGACTTCTGGATAATGCAATGAGTTGCGTAATCATGACATAGATAGTATTTATTTCTTTAGTTAGAATTGGGAAAAACTTTATTGAGCCCTTCCTTTACATCTATTATCTAAGTCATTCTTGCAACAACCCTGTGATGTAGGTATTGCTAGCTACATTTCGATTTAAAGAGTTAAATTCATTTATTAATCAGTTTTTCCTTATATTGAACACTGTACTATATATAAGCACTGCACAAGTTCTTGGTAATCAGTAGTAAAGAGTGTACCCATGTCTTTGTTTTCATGTGGTTTACAGTTTAGGGAATAGAATTGCCCACATAAAGAATAGTGAAGTTGAATTTAAACAGATTTTTCATATGCTAAAGCTCACAGTCTTTACATTGTCCTATAGTTTTTGACAAAATAGTTGTTGAAGTTCTACAAAAGACTACTAATAACTTTTTACCTAATGAACCCATAATAGATAAAACCATCCATTTATGGGTTTAAGGTGTCTCATTTTCCTCTTGGATCAGAATGTGATTGAAACATCAGATAAGAATGCTAATTGAAGATTAATGCACCATGTTCATTTTGCAACTTAAACCTTGTGTACAAAGTCCAGGTATTTGCTTGGGGTGTCACAAACAGGAAAAAAGACAACTAGAACACAGTTCATTCCCAGTCCAGTGCTTCTTAAAGCAGGTTACTGCTCACATGTATTGAATGAATTAGTTTGCTTTCTTTTATGAGATAACAAGATCCAGATATCTCTCTTCCCATTCCACCTCCTTTTTTTGTCCAAGACAGAAACTCTAGTCCGTTTTTGGTTCTCAGTTGCAACAGATCTTTATTTCATGGATAGAAATGGTGTAAATATTTTCTCTTCAAACTTTTCTTTTTTTTTTTTTAAAGAATAGAGAACTCATGTTATTTTATTTGTATTATAAATGGTCCTACTATTACATTCCTTTCTTTGTAACTGACTTAGGTAAAGTAATTCCTGCAATGCAACATGGCATGTTAAAATGAGCCCCAAGCTCTAAAGAAGGACACACTGGACTTTGAATCTTCGTTCTGTCCTTTATATATTTGTATGATAAAACTTTAGAAAATTATTTAATCCCTCAGCTTCCTTTTTTGCATTATAAAATGATGATAATAAAATCCACGTAACTGGATTATCCATATAATCCAGTTATTATGAAGAATTGAAATGAGGTAATGTATATAGAGTTTATAATAAAAGTAAGGCAACAAATTATTTTTTCAATGGTAGAGTGTGTGGTACATAGTAAACATTTCATGATTAGTAGTAATTATTTATATGTGAAATTAGGAAAAATAATGATGTGTGGTTCTCCGTGTTATTGAAGTAGTTGGACTAGGGAGGTTAGAATTTTTCAGTGTTTATGGTTTGCCATTACCTACCAGACTTCAACAGTATCGATAATACCTCATGCATATTTTTAATAATTTGAGTGTTTTGTAAAATATTATATTGAACTCAATATAGTATTAGCTTTTAACTTCCTCAAGTACTTGCATCGCTAAGTACTAAAAAAGATTCTTATTTATAACTGCAAATTTTTAAGAAATTGTTATACATTTTTGAGTATAAGTGAAGATTGAAGTACAGAAGGCAAAGCCTAGGGCTAATTTTTCTAAACAGGAAAAAGTAGACATATATTTGTTTTTACATGTACTTTTAACTGAAATGGGATGTAATCTACTTTTTTCCTGGCTTGTTTCTATAATTTTGCATAAATTATTAAAATTATTATAATTATGCACCTATATTATCTTTTAAAATCACTTTTATTATTCATTGTATGGCTACAGCAAAATTGACACCAATTTGTTTTCAAATTGGCCTCACCCAAAAGATAATCTGTTACTTTCACGTAGAGAGAGAAAAAAAGTACCCATTTTCTGACACATTTATATGGTATTAGCAGTCTTCTAAAGATTTGGCAGCATAAATTATGGAGAATCTTGTCAGTTTAATTGCAGAGAGATTGATAACTCTCAGGTTTATTGTTCATTTATAGTTCCTCTTTTATGAATTGCCTATCCATGTTTTATATTAATTTTCTTATGTGGTTTAGGAAATCATTTTGTTTTGTAAAGCTATTTATGTCATTTCTAATATTGTTCTTTTATGCAATTCAATTTTTAATTATGTTCTATTATTTCACATATAACTTTTAAATTAGTCACATAATTTATGGTTACTGCCATTGGATTAATGCATTAAAGGTATTAGATAAAGAGTTACTTACATTTCATTCTAGCAATTATGAATTATTTATACATAAAAACCTTTTATTTTTTTTAGATTTCTATATTGACTTTAAAAAATATTTAAATTCAATTTAGTTAACATAATGTATTGTTAGTTTTGTGTGTAGAATTTAGTGATTCATCAGTTGCATATAACACCCAGTGCTCATCAGATCAAGTGCCTTCCTTAATGTCCATCACCCAATATATCCCTTCCCCCCCCACCTCCTCTCCAGCAACTTTCAGATTGCTTCCTATAGTTAAGAGTCTCTTATGGTTTGCCTCCCTCTCTGTTTTCATCTCATTTTATTTTGCCTTCCTTTCTCCCATAGTCATCTGTTTTGTTTCTTAAATTTCACATTGGAGTGAAATTGTATGGTATTTGTCTTTCTCTGTTTTACTTCACTTAGCATACTATCTTCTAATTCCATCCATGTTGCTGCTAATGGCAAGATTTCATTCTTTTGTATGGCTGAGTAATACTCCATTGAATATATATACTACATCTTCTTTATCCATTTATCTATCGATGGGCATCTGTGCTATTGTTTGACTATTATGGACATTGCTTCTATAACATTGGAGTGCTTACGCCCCTTCGAATCACTATTTTTGGATAAATGCCTAGTAGTGTAATTGCTAAGTTATTAGGGTATTTCTATTTTTAACTTTCTAAGGAGCCTTCATACTGTTTCCCAGAGTGGTGGCACCAGTTCACATTCCTACCAGCAGTGGAACAGGATTCCCCTTTATTCACATCCTCACCAACATCTGCTGTTTCCGGAGTTGTTAATTTTGGCAATTAAAAAAAAAAAAGATTTTGTTTATTTATTCATGAGAGACACAGAGAGAGGCAGAGACATAGGTAGAGGGAGAAGCAGGCTCCCTGTGGGGAGCTCAATGTGGACTTGATCCCAAGACTCTAGGATCATGACCCGAACCAAAGGCAGATGCTCAACCACTGAGCCACTCAGGAACCCCAATTCTGACAAGTGTGAGATGGTATCTCATTGTGGTTTTGATCTGTGTTTCCCTGATGCTGAGTGATGTTGAGCATTTTTTCATGTGTCTTTGGCCATTTGTATAGCCTCTTTGGAGAAATGTCTTTTTATGTCTTCTGCCCATATCTTCACTGGACTTTTTTGTTTTCTTCCGTGTTGAGTCTGTTAAGTTCAGATTGAACTGATGTTGATTTTGAATACTAGACCTTTATCTGATGCCACTTGTGAATACCTTCTCCCATTCTGTAGGTTGCCTTTTAGTTTTCTTGATCATTTCCTTTGCTATGCAAAAGCTTTTTATCCTGAGAAGTCCCAATAATTCATTTTTGCTTTTGTTTCCCTTGCCTTTGGAGATGTGTCTAGCAAGAAGTTGCCACAGCCTAGATCAAAGAGGTTGCTGCCCACATTCTCTAGGATTTTTGTGGATTCCTGCCTCACCTTTAAGTCTTTCATCCATTTTGAGTTTATTTTTGTGTATAGAGTAAGAACATGGTGCAGTTTCATTCTTTTTCATATGGCTGTCCAGTTTTCCCAACACCATTTGTTGAAGAGATTGTCATTTTTTCCATTGAATATTCTTTCTGGCTTTGTCAAAAATTAATTGACTATAGAGTTGAGGTTCCATTTTGGGGTTCTCTGCTCTGTTCTATTGATCTATGTGTCTGTTTTTGTACCAGTACCATCTTGATGATTACAACTTTGTGATACAGCTTAAAGTCTGGAATTGTGATGCCGCCAGCTTTAGTTTTCTTTTTCAACATTCCTTTGACTATTTGGGATCTTTCCTGGTTCCATACAAAATTTTTGTTGTTGTTGTTGTTGTTGTTGTTGTTGTTGTTTTTGTTGTTGTTGTTGGTTCCATACAAATTTTAGGCTTATTTGTTCCAGCTCTGTGAAAAATGTTGATGATATATATATATATATATATATATATATATATATATATATATATATATTTATGATAGGCACACAGTGAGAGAGAGAGAGGCAGAGACACAGGCAGAGGGAGAAGCAGGCTCCATGCACCGGGAGCCCGATGTGGGATTCGATCCCGGGTCTCCAGGATCACGCCCTGGGCCAAAGGCAGGCGCCAAACCGCTGCGCCACCCAGGGATCCCAACAGGGTTGGTTTTTTTTTTTTTAATTTTTTATTTATTTATGATAGTCAGAGAGAGAGAGAGGCAGAAACATAGGTAGAGGGAGAAGCAGGCTCCATGCACCGGGAGCCCGACATGGGATTTGATCCCGGGTCTCCAGGATCGTGCCCTGGGCCAAAGGCAGGCACCAAACCGCTGCGCCACCCAGGGATCCCTGTTGATGATATTTTTATACGCATTGCATAAAATTTATAGATTGCTTTGGATAGCTTAGACATTTTAACAATATTTGTTATTCCAATCCATGAACATGGAATGTTTTTCAATTTTTTTGTGTGTCTTCCTCAATCTCTTTCACAAGTGTCCTATAGTTTTTAGAGTATAGAATCTTTACCTCTTTGATTAGGTTTATTCCTAGGTATCTTGTGTTTTTTGGTGCAATTGTAAATGGGATCAATTCTTGGATTTCTCTTTCTTCTGACTCATTGTTAGTATATAGAAATGAGACTGACTTCTGTTCATTAATATTATATCCTGTGACTTTGCTGAATTTCTGTATCAGTTCTAGCAATTTTACGATGGAATCTTTTGGATTTTCTACAGAGAATCATATCATCTATGAAGAGTGAGAGTTTGACTTCTTTTGCTGATATGGATGTCGTTTAGTGCTTTTTGTTGCCTGATTGCTGAGGCTAGGACTTCCAGTAACCATATTGAACAATAGTGATGAGACAGGACATCCCTGTCATGTTCCTGACCTTGGGGGTAAAAGTCTCAGTTTTTCCCCATTGAGGATGATATTCACTGTGGGTATTTTATATATGGATTTTATGATTTTGTGGTATGTTCCCTCTATCCCTACGTGGCAGAAGGTTTTTATCAAGAAAGGATGCTGCATTTTGTCAAATGCTTCTTCTGCATCTATTGAGGGGATCATATGGTTCTTGTCCTTTTTCTTATTAATGTGGTGTATCACATTGATTGTTTTGTGGATTTGAACCAACTTTGCAGCCCAGGAATAAATCCCACTTGGTCATAGTGACTAATTCTTTTAATTTACTGTTGGATCCTATTAGCGAGTATCTTAGTGAGAATTTTTACATCCGTGTTCATCAGGAATATTGGTTTGTAATCTCCTTTTTAGTAGGGTGTTTGTCTACTTTTAGGATCAAGGTAATGTTAGCCTCATAGAATGAGTTGGGGTCTTCCCTCCATGTCTACTTTTGGATCTGTTTCAGAATAGATATTAATTCACCTTTGTTTGGTAGAATTCCACTCTTGTTTATTGGGAGATTTTTGATTACTGGTTCAATTTCTTTGCTGATAATGGGTCTGTTCAGGTTTTCTGTTTCTTTCTGTTTCAGTTTTGGTAGTATATGTTTCTAGGAATGCATCCATTTCTTTTCAATTGCCTAATTTGTTGGCATATTATTGCTCATGCTATTCCCTTATAATTGTTTGTATTTTGGCAGTGTTGGTTGTGTTTTGTCTCCTCTTTTCATTCATGATTTGATTTATCTGGATCTCTTTTCTTTTTGATAAGTCTGGCTAGGAGTTTATTGATCTTATTCATTCTTTCAAAGAATTAGCTTCTAGTTTTGTTGATCTGTTCCACTGTTTTTTTTTTTCATAAATTTCTATATCATTGATTTCTGCTCTGATCATTATTATTTTCCTTCTCCTGCTTTGTTTAGGCTTTATTTGCTGTTCTTTTTCTAGCTTACTCAGGTGTAAGGTTAGGTTGTATATATGACTTTTCTTGCTTCCTGATGAAGGCCTGTATTGCTATATACTTCCCTATTAGGACCACCTTTGCTATATTCCTAAGGTTTTGAACTGTTGTGTTTTCATTTTCATTAGCTCCCTTGTATTTTTTTATAATCCTTATTTTTTTCTGATTAATCAATTCATTCTTTAGTAGGACGTTCTTTAACCTCCATATATTTGTGGTACTTTTAAATTTTTTCTTGTGATTTGATTACAAGTTTCATAGTGTTGTAGTCTGAAAATATGTATGGTATGATCTCAGTCTTTGTGTGCTGGTTGAAACCCAATTTGTGACCCAGTATGTGATCTATTCTGGAGAATGTTCCATGTGCACTAAAAAAGAATGTGTATTCTGCTGCTTTAGGATGAAATGCTCTGAATATATGTTAAGTCCATCTGGTCCAATGTGTCATTCAAAGCCCTTGTTTCCTTTTTGATCTTCTGCTTAGATTATCTTTCCATTGCTCTGAGTGGGGTGTAAAAATCCCCTATTATTGTATTATTATCAATGAGTTTCTTTAATTTTATTATCAATTGGTTTATATATTTGGATGCTCCTGAGTTAAGGTTGTAAATATTTACAATTGTTAGATCTCCTTGTTGGATAGGTAGACCCTTTTATTATGATACAGTGTCCTTCTTCATGTCTTATTATTTTGTAGTCTTCATCTCTTATTGTCTTTGTTTTAAAATCTAGTTTGTCTTACATAAGAATGGCTACTCTAGCTTTCTTTTGATGTCCATTAACATGCTAAATAGTTCTCCACTCACTCACTTTCACCTGGAGGTATCTTTAGGTCTAAAATGAGTCTCTTATAAGCAGCATATCCATGGATATTGTTTTTTATCCATTCTGATGCCCTATGCCTTTTGATTGGAGCATTTAGTCCATTTACATTCAGAGTACCTGTTGAAAGATTAATGTCATTGTATTACCTGTAAAGTCACTGTTACTGTAGATTATCTCTGTTCCTTTCTGGTTTTTGTCACTTTTGGGCTCTCTCTCCACTCAAAGGATCCCCTTTAATATTTCTTGCAGGGCTGGTTTAATGTTCACAAATTCCTTTAGTTTTTGTTTGTCTTGGAAAATCTTTAACTCTCTTTCTATTCTTAATGACAGCCTTGCTGTCATTCTTGGCTGCATGTTTTTCCCATTTAGCATGTTAAATATATCATGCCAGTCCTTTCCAGCCTACCAGGTCTCTATAGACAGGTCTGCTGCCAGCTTTATGTGTCTACCCTTGTAGGTTAAGGACCTCTTGTCCCAAGTTGCTTTTAGAATTTTCTCTTGATCTTTGCAATTTGCAAGCTTCACTATAATACATTGAAGTGTTTACCTATTTTTTTAATTTATTTTGAGAGGAGTTCCCTGTGCCCCCTAGACTTGAATGTCTGTTTCCTTTGCAAGATTAGGGAAGTTCTCAGCTATAATTTATTTAAATAAACCTTCTGCCCCTCTTTCTTGCTCCTTATTTCTGGGATGCCTACAATACAGATATTATTTCACTTCATGGAATTGCTGAGTTCTTTAAGATTCGAGATTTAATAGTTTTTTCCCCCTCTTCTTTTCAGCTTCCTTATTTTCAATCATTTCATCATCTATATCATTGATTCATTGATTCACACTCCTGCTTTATTTATCCTTGTGTTATGGCCTCTACTTGGGACTGTATCTCAGTAACAGTATTTTTAATTTCAGCCTGACTATATTTTAGTTGTTTTATCTCTATAGGAAGGGATTCTCTAGTGTCTTCCGTGCTTTTTTCAAACCCAGCTAGTATCTCTATAATTGCTGTTTTAAATTGTAGTTCACACATCTTACTTATATCCATATTGATTAAATCCCTGGCAGTAAGTACTACCCCTGTTTTTTCTTCTGGGGTGAATTTCTCAGTCCTGTCATTTTTTTCCATTAAAGAAAAGAAGAAAGAAAGAGAAAGAGACAAAAACAACAATAAGAACACCCACAGAAACAAAACAAAATAAAATGAAAAACTTAGAACCTGGGTGTGTTTTGATGTGCTTGTTAAAAGAAACTAGATCCCAAAATAAGAAATATATATATATATATATATATATATATATATATATATATATATATAAAATAAAATAATTTATATATATATATATATAAAAATAAGAAGTTTAAATATATATAAAACAATGAGTACATATATAATAAAATACAATTAAAGGAAACAAAAATAACATATATATAAAGCATATATAAAAATAAAACTTAAGAATTGAAAAAATAATACTAAGAAAATAAAGAATAAAAATACATAGAATGCTATATTCTATTTCTCCCAGAGCTGAAGCTTAGCAATCCTTTATGATCAGTAAACTTGGTCAGACCGAGTTTTTTGTGCTAATCTTCCGGTGGAGGAGCCTGTTGCACTGATTCTCAGGTGGATTTGCCCTAGTGGAAATGGGCCTCCAGTGTGCAGAGGCAAAGCTCAGTATAAGAGCTCTGGACTTGGGCAGCCCAGGTAGCTCAGTGGTTTAGCACCACCTTCAGCCCAGGGCCTGATCCTGGAGACCCGGGATCGAGTCCCACGTGGGGCTCCTTGCATGGAGCCTACTTCTCCCTCTGCCTGTGTCTCTGCAGCACCCTCTCTCTCTCTCTCTATCTCTCATTAATAAATAAATAAAATCTTAAAACAAAAAAAGAAAGAGCTCTGGACTCTATTAGGTGGCAGTGTTTTGCTCCCTGAAGGCTTTCAGCACTGACGGGCCAGACGAATATGGCTGTAGCTGTTTTTTTTAACCCAGAAGCTGAAGGTTTGGACTCCCTACTCCTCAGTGAGCCTTCACAGAAAAGCAGTCAAACACTTTTGTCTCCCTGGTTTCCATCAGAACTCTGTGACCAAGCATTTTTATCTCAGGTATGTGACTGAGTTATCAAGACTCCAAGTTTTACGGACTCTTGTGGTGCAGACCTGCACTATTTCTCCCAGGAGAGGGAAGGTGGTCTTGCCATGCTTCTGCCTTTTGCTGGGTGCCTCCCAGGAAAGCAATTGCACAACCGAGCAGCAGTTCGCAGTATATGGCAATGCAGAGCAGAAAGCTGATACCTAGACCCCCCGTTCTCCACAGGCCTCCCCATTCTGATGCTTGGGAACCTTACTGCACTCAGGCACCCCCATTCTTGTGGCCCTGGGGATCCTGAGACCACACTCACACCTGTGATTCTGCTTCACTTACTCCATGAGCACCTTTAATCCAGGCATCATCCTCACTAGCAGACTTCTAAAAGTTCTTATTTTGTGTTCCTTTGCTTATGATACTTTACTATAGCCTCCTTAGTTGAACTCCTTCCCCTCTGCAGTATCCTGAGCTATATATATTACACTAGATTCATCTCCACTCCTCCTACCTTCTAAACATTTCTACTTGTTGACTTGCTGCATTTTTTTTCTAAGATCTCTAGTTGATTTCTCAGATGTTCAGAATGATTTGATAATTCTCTAGTTGTATTTGAGGGATGAGACAAATGTAGGGTCCCCCTAGTACTATGCATCTTAACTCCTCCCCTAAAAATGTTTATTCTATCTGGAATTTATTTTGGTGAAATAACTAAGAGGGCATAGGGGTGGCTCAGTGGTTGAGTGTCTGCCTTTGGCTCAGGTAGTGATCCTGGGGTCCTGGGATTGAGTCCTGCATCAGGCTCTCCACAGGGAGCCTGCTTCTCCCTCTGCCTATGTCTCTGCCTCTCTCTCTCTGTGTGTCTCTCATGAATAAATAAATAAAATCTAAAAAAAAAGATACAGCTAAGGCATTTTTTAAAGTGGATTTCCAATCATTATTATGTACATTAAATATGTATACATAAATAATTATATTAATTTGGATATTGACTGTTACCCTTACTGTTATAATTTTATAGCTTTATGATTATTTGTTTTCTAATTTTTTCTATAAGTTTGTGAATTTTAGTTTTTCACATGAACTTTAAAATTATTTTATCCACTTGAAAATAAAATTCCACTGGGAATTTTATTAAAATTTATCTAAAGACTAATTTGAGAAAGAATATATCATGTAACTTAATTCTTATTAAACATTTATTAGTATCTCATGATAATCTTCTATTCCAGATAATACAGATGGAATCATTACTTATATGAGAATAATTTCCAAAATGTAGTTATTGTGATTCGATCTATCTTCTGGAATTCCCTAAAGATCTCTTGGAGGTACTTGGGAGAATGTCACTGACCCAGAAAAGACAAGAAATTAGAAGTGTGTGTATGTGTGCATTTATATGCATAGCTCTTCAATATGATAAGCTCTGCTTTAATTTTTGTGCTTCCACACTATATTTTATTTGAAGAAAGGTCCATGGGGCACCTGGACCTGGGGCACCTGGCTCAGTTGGTTAAGCATCTGCCTTCAGCTCAGGTCATGAACTTGGGGGTCCTGGGATCGAGTCCCACATAGGGCTCCATGCTCACTGAGGAGTCTGCTTCTCCCTTTCTCTCTGCCCTTCCCACTGCTCATGCTCTCTCTCTCCCTGTCTGTCTCTCTCAAATAAATAAATAAATAAAATCTAAAAAATAAAACAAAGGTCCATATAACTGATGAATGGAATTATACACTAAAGAGAAGTCTCTAGGTATGTACAGTAGAACTTTACCCTTAGCCCCATTTTGTTCTTTGTATTCTTTAAAGGCAATGACTTAATAAATAAGTCAAAGATATATTTATACTACTGCTGACAAAATGAAGTGGAAGAAATAATAAATATATGGAGGACCAAATCAGCATCTCTCTTCCCAAAAACATGACAAGTAAACCCCCAGGATCAAATTTAAGACAGGAAAATTTAAAGTGAATTGATAGATGTTCATACTTGGTTCTGAAGTCCTAATGGCAGAGATTTAGCATGGAAAATATGCAACAGGAGCACATCCAGAAAAAGAGGTAAGAGATTTAGCTATTAGCAAGTTTCACATGAATCTTTAGAAAGCAATAGTCATCAAAAAGAAGATTGTGACCTTGGAATTTATTGCTATCCTTATATTAAATAAAATATTTGGCAGTAGCCAGATACATCTGAAGAAACACTTTTTATTCTTTATACAGTAGTTGAAATGAGATATAAACAAATTGCGTTTGTTTCAGAAAACAGAAATTAGATAATCAAGAGAGTTAAGGGAGACTCTAAACCTTATTATGTAAGAACAGTTGAGGGAAATAAGGAACATTTCATTTGGAGTAGGAAAGATTTAAAGAGAACTAGACAGCTGCTTGTAAATATGTGAAGTATTGCCATGAGGCTATATGGCCCCAAGAATGCAAAGTAGGACCAATCTTTGTATACTACAGGGACATGGATTTCAGCACCAAATAAGGAAGAGCTTCTGACTAGAGTTATTTGAACATCAAAAAAACTCTCCTGAGAAGTAATATGTACCCTATCACTAGAACTGTTCAAATGTAGGCAGGGGACAGCCACTTCAAGAGGGTATTTTGCAGGGGAGATTCAAGCATAAAGGGATAGCTAAATGAGATGACGGTTAATGCCCTATTCCAATCCACAGGTTTGTACTTCTGTTAGAGGTTTCATTTGACAGTGAACTCAAAGCAAATTAACATGAATTTTTTTTTTACCCTGCTTAAACTAAAACAAACAAACAAAACAGTTTTAAGGGAGAAGGAAAAAGAGAGGTTTAGTTTTACTGTGTTTTAAAATCAGATCACAGTGGTGAAGTGAAATGTGTAAGGTTCGCTGAGAGCCAACAGGAGGAAATAGTTAGGGGAGAATGAATAGATATTAATGCCTATATGAACAAGTTCTCATGTGCAATGCACTTAGGTTAGCCTTGTGATGACTATCGACATTTCTGGAAAGCAGATTAAACTCAGTGTAATCATAAATGAACCAATGATATATTTTATAATAGATTGCTTCACAAAGAAGCACATTTAGTGTTTATATAGCCATAATTATTAAAATCAGAATAAATAGACTATAATGTTTGCTTCTCTTCCACTTCAGTGTAGGATGTAGAATATGTCCCTTGCCCTCTCTTGGCCTCAATTTCTTCACATGTAGTGGGAAGTAATTTACAATAAATGACAGCTAATTTTCCTCCCACTTCTGAAATGCTAAAACTCTACACACAGGTACAAGTCTGCTTTTTGTGACTCATTCCCTTAAGATTTACTTCCATCTTTCCTTTATTATAGCCAACTCCAATGATGATTATAATCTTGTTTCAAAACCTTACTGTGATTACCTGCTCAGAAGTCCAGTGAATTTTACATCATCTTGATTTGGGGACCTTTAAACCCCATTAGTCAGTCTAGCAGAACTGTTTTGAAACTTGAAAGTGACTCTTGCTCATTTGTAGTATCCTTGGGGAACCTTACATGAAAGACATTCAGGTAAGGTAAAATATTTTTAAAACATGGCTCAAGTGCAATTAATGAATGTTGAAACACCCACACAGAAACCCTTTTGGAAATTGAAATAAAATTCATGGTTTGACAGGATATGATCTTTGGATATGATGTTTCAGTAGTATCTTTCATCACAGTTGGAAAGAGAAAATGAAGAGAACCAAGCTAACTCTAACCATAATATGAGTTAAGAATGTTACTGCAAGTAATCTATTTCATGAGCTACTATAGTTGGCAACTTCTTGATGTAACTGACAGAGTTATACATAGTACACACTCAATAAATATTTGTTGATTGTATATTGATTTTTTTCTGAAGAACAACTTAAATATATCTCATTCTTCATTTCCATTCTTTGGCTAAACTCCAGCATGAAAAGTACATTGATATCAGATACAAGAGGTAGCAGTAAGGTTTCATTGCTATATATTTCATGGGTTGTGACAAATAAAGACTTGACTTAACTTATTCCATTTCTTTGAGCTTTAATTTCATCTTCTATGAAATTAGGAACTTGAGTTGAATCAAAAATGACTTTCTACATCTGACACTCTATTATACTCCATTGATGGGATTATGCTTTGAGGTTCAGTCCAGAAGAACACATATGTTTTATCCTCTGCCATTTGTTACTCAACTCTGCTGTTTTGAGACCCTCGCAGCCACATTTATGTTTTAGAAAGTGAGCAATGTAATTGTGGAGACAGAAACATCAGCTTTGAGAATTGTATATCTCTTCTCATTTCAGAAACAGTAATAGGAATTTTACTTTTTTTCCTTTTTTTTGTCAAAAGAAAGGGATGAAAATTTACAAAGTCTTGAAAATGCTCAATTTAGATCCCAAAGTGTCATTTTTTTTTCTGAAAAAAAGCAATACATTTTTTGGTGAAATAAATACTAGCAATAATACTTCTCAATTCTCTGTGGAAAAATATAAACTTGAAGAATATTTTTTGCAGTCTTCTGGAAGAAATAAAAAGACTGTAAAAACCCAAAGTAGATAAAAAAAGCAGCATCAATAAAATGTAAAAGTGACACAGCTGTTACTTGAAACTTTAAGTAATTGTTAATAATTTTTAACAGTTTCTATGGGAAAATTGGCAATGCTGAAGTCATGCCCCTGACTAGAATTTTGAAGACTCTGTCATTTTCTGTTCCTTGAAGCACACAAAGATAATCAGAATTGATGTACAGAGGAAAAAAAGAAATCATAAAAGAATTAATTATGCTATAGAAGTATATTTTAGGATAAGAATATTTTATTGCATTTTCAGATAAGAACTCAGCTCTGTGACCACTCTGAACTTGAAGGTTTTCATCTGTGAAGTGGGTATAACAGCTCTTATAGCATCACATTGGTGTGGCACTTAAAATAAATGTTAATGAATTATACAAACCTTGTGCAATATTTTAATATCTAAAGGAAAAATAATCATTTTACAAAAAGAATCCTTTTAAATAAGTAAATGTGCAAAATACTGTATGTGTAATAGTTATGGACACGATCCTTATGTTTTACTGGTTTAGGGTATGAGGCCGAATATGAATCTGTGCTGAAATTATCAACTTTTTAAACACATAATGAAGAGATACGGAAAGTTGAAATCTCCAGTCTAAAAGGGTAGCAGCACATAAGCTATAGGATTCAAGAGGAGGAACAGTTTGGTAGGAAATGAAGGGACATTGAATCCTAAGTCTGTGCTTGCATTTGGATAAGACCAAGGCAATTCCACTGATTATTTCTGCAGATCCAGGCAGGTACCCAAATGCATAACAGTGACTCAAAATATTGTTTATTTAATAAATTTGAAAGGAAAGGAATTTATTGAAATTTTAAAAGTAGCTCACACACTGATGTTTATAAATTCTTTTAAAACTTTTCTCAGTTCAGATACCATAGACCTTTCTGGTTTGTTACTTGATACAAGTGGTGTGAAATGATGGTATACTTGGAACTCTACAATTCTAAGAATGTTGTTCAAATTAACTTATCATTTCAAGATCCTGATTAGGAGAGCCTTTGAGAGAAGGAGTTGAAAACACACACTGTTATGTCTATATAGCAATAAAAAGTCGATGGCCTCCTTTTATAATGCTTTCTAGAGTCAACTCAACTTCCCTCCATTTGAAATTGTTTTATTATAGAGAATCATGTGTAGGCACTAACGAGAATTAATTATCCTCCCAACCTTTTCCTCTTGTGTACTCTGTTTCTCTCTTGAAAGCCCTTCTATTCAATGAGTTATTCAATATTATTACCTGGAATTATACTTGATACTTCACTCTTCCCCACATACAATAAAATGCCAATAATTTCAGATTCTACTTCTGAAATATTTCTTATAGAATTACCTCTCCATCATCATTACTATTCTCTTTTAATACTGGCTTTAATCATGATTCACCTTGACTATGACAACAGTCTCTGACATAGCTCCATGTCCTGTCTGTTTCAAATTAATATGCCATTCTACTATCAAAGCAATCTCTCTAAAAATGCAAATATTAGCATATCATTTCAATGCTTAAAACATTTAATTGTGTACAAAATATCTTCAGAATAAAATAGGCATTTTTAATAAATACCTAAAACCGTTTCTTCCTCCTGCCTTGTCTCTTTGCTTTAAGTGTTATTCATCATCAACATTGAGTATATTGTAGTTTCCGGCATATATCATGCAGTTTTATACCTCCATTAATCAGGACATATAATTCTAAAAATCAAAATTGATTGTACAAGTGAATGGGGTTTTATCGTGGGTCAAATAAGTGCTGTGTAAAATAGCTGGACAAAGTATTTCTGATTGTCTCCTTTTCTTAGTCTACACAGCTCTTGTTCCAAAGCATGTGTATTTTTTCTGCTTTAGGTAATAATTCTAGAGTTCAAGTGATGACAGTTACAAAAATAAAGACATAGAGAATTCAAGTCTTGAAATCTTTGTAACATTAAGGGCTGGGATTTCTAAAACGCTAAAGCCTGTATCAGAGCGGTTGGTTGGGTGACGAAGTAACTTTTTAAAGTATAGAAAGAAATTATAAAGTTGTAGAGAAGCATAGCACATAATAAGTACTCAATAATAATAGTTAAGGAAAAAGAGATGCAAGAAAATATGTTTCTTTTTTTTTTTTTTTTGAGTTTCTATACATGGGAACACAGTGATTCCATAGAAAATTTACTTCTGACTACCCAGATAAGAAAGTACTGAGTTTTCAATGTTTAAAACAAATGCCTCTTACTGCAGTTGAGAAATGATAACTTGCTGTCTTTCATATTTAGGGATTCTTTTTCCTTTTGTATCTGATTTATGTTTAATTATAAAAGGAATAAAGAGTTGTGTATTATGATGTATTAAAGATTGAATAGCATGAACAAACTTGCCACATAGTAAAAAAGATGGAAACCACAGTCTATACTTGTCTGGGCCTTTTGTACATTATTTAGCAATTAGACTGATAATCCAAATTAGCAGGTTGTCTTGGGCCCAAATCAAAATATATAAAGAAATTGAAGGATACATGGTATGTTTTTTTTTAGAATACATTTTTGATTGGAATAAGATTCCTATAATATGTGTGCATATATAATCTATGTCTCTTCAAAGCCAAGAGGGTGTGCTACTGTCTCAGATTAGCATTATACCTTTGTTACTTTTTGTGGAATTGTTTGGGTGCTATAGAACTGAAAGTCACCATGGCATCTATCATGCCCAGGATTACCAGAGAAATCTCCATAGTCTACACCTTTGGCATGGATTTGTCGTAAATAAAAAGCATTAAAAGAGCAGTGTGCCTGGAAGATGGTGCTAGATTTGATGTTAGTATTCTGTATTTTAGCCTTATTTCTAAGAGTGGACATTGCCAATGTTTTAGTAGAAGAGTAACAACTTGACTTGTAAAGGTGGAATAATCAGGATGTGTTTATAACTGGCATAATTATCTCCCCACTGCACAATCTGATCCATAATCCACACTGTTGTTCCTGCCAGAAACATACACAGTCTCTCCCACAAGGTTTATAGCCAAGTCACTCATAACATCGAGACTGCTGTAGTTCTTAAATGATTTTCAAATACACCCATATGAATTTTGTTTTTAGCAACTCTTTTGGGATATAACTTATATATCATAAAATTTACCTGTTTTTAACTATACAATTCAATGATTCTTAGTAAATTCCTGAGACGTGTAACCATCATCATAATCATTTTAGGAGATTTCTCATCATCCCAATAGGATCCTTCATGCTCATTTACAGTAAAACTCTCAATCCCTCTTCTACCCCAGACCCCCATCCTTCAGAAAATCACTAATTAGTCACTAGCTATATATTTGCCTTTTCTAGATATCTCTCATATACACTTGATTATATAATAAGTGGTCTTTTGTTTCTTGCTTCTTTCACTTAGCGTAATGCTTTTGAGGTTCATTTATGTTGTTCCATGCATCAGTATTTAATCCCTTTTTATTTCTGACTAGTATTCCATTGTGTGAATATATCACATTTTGTTTCTCCATTTATTGGCTGATGGATATTTGAGTCATTTCCACTTTTTGGCTACTATGATAATATTAGCTTCATGTTCAAATGTTTATATGGACATATATTTTCATTTCCTTTTGGTAGGTACTTGGGAGTATAATTCCTCATTGTTGTGAGGCCATCCACAATGATTCTTGACCTACCTTTAATCCATTCATGTAACTATTAGAGTGGTCTTTGTGAAGTAAGATCTTATTCATGCCACATATTATCTGTTGAAAGCTCTGAAGGATATCCCAATGTTTATTCATGCTCTGTGCTAATATACAAAATATAGAATAACTGCTTGATCTTATACTGTCTCATTCTTGCTTCCCCCTCTCTCTAGGAATATTGGCTTTTTAATAGCTAATTAAAGGAGCTAGATTTTCTTATGCCCTGATAGTATTTAGACCATTCTTCCTTATGTTTGCCAGCCTACAGTGTTATTCTCACTGCATTCAGTGACTAATTCATCTTTTAGATCTCAGCTTCCTCAGAGAAGCTATAATCAACTCTCCAAAATATTTTAGGGTTCGTTTATATGTACACCTCGTCTTCTAATTTTACTTACTGTCATTTCTCATTGTTGATATCAATTAATCATGTGAGTAAACATTGTGTAAAATGTCTTTTCCGGTAAATCACAGGCTCCATGAAGCCAAAGATGACATCTGTTACAGCCATCACTATATCTTCAGTTCCTTTGTAGTGATAGACCCATAGTAGCTTCTCAATAAATGTTTTTAAAATGAATCAATGGATTCAAGAGGCAGTTGATGACTGATTGGATAATTGTTAATCTAGATAGTACTAAAGAACATCTTTTTTTTTTAAGATTTTTTAAAGATTTTATTTATTTAAAAAAAAGATTTTATTTATTTATTCATGATAGACACAGAGAAAAAGAGAGGCAGAGACACAGGCAGAGTCAGAAGCAGGTTCCTTGGAGGGAGCCTCATGTGGGACTTGATCCCGGCTCCCCAGGGTCACACCCTGGGCCGAAGGTGGCACTAAACCGCTGAGCTACCCGGGCTGCCTAAGAACATCTTTAGATACTATAGATGTTTCTAGAGAATGGAGTACCAGCTTTCACTGGTAAAAAGCAACTATCCATAAAGGACAAACAGAGAAAATTATTATCTGATTATATACATGTAAATATTTTTTACTTTCTTTATCTCATTTTCTTTTCAATGTATAATACAATTCATTCTACTTGCTCTCCTACCTCTTTGACTAACTTATTGTATTGTGGGATATGGTAGTTTGGGCCTAATGTGAAGTTTTGAATTACCATATGCAAGAGATAGCTACAGGGGTAAATAGAAAACATATTATGGAATTTGCTATGCATTAATGCATAGTGACAAGGAGAGATATTCTGAAATGAGGTATGGAGGAAGAAAATCAGTATGAGTCAGTGTTTTAGGAGGCTTAATAATGAGAAAGTGATGACTAATGCTATCCAAGGGAGAGCTTTTATTTCTTGGGATTGCAGCAGCCAAATTCACAGTAGGAAAAGGCAGCCTATAAGAAACAAAATTTATTTTTTTTAACATTTGAATGCTTTCTAAGTGAAGTGATTATAAAGTTACAAAATTTTTGTCACAAGTTCTGTGTCTGAAAACAATGTTGTCATGGCATCTATCCTATGTTAAATTTTAGGGATGGTTATTACTTTTAAATCTCTTAGAATATGAGTTGAAAATCATAGCATTCTTAAAACTCAGTTGGACTTTTGATACTGGCATGTCAATGATAGGGAAGAGGGCTCTAATTTTCTGTAGGGCTGATGTACTTTTTATTTTTAATTAGCAGATACGAGTGAATCGGGAATGTGAAGAATGTTGGCAAGTTGTACAGCTGCAAGTTTCAGTTTAAATAAGGACTACAATATTGGGACTGGATTCTGATGGTGGAAACTGAAATTCTGGCTACATTAAGAACCTAAGGGAAGGTCTGTGAAATTAGGACAAAGGAATGTTGGACTTTCAAGAAAGAAATTTAAAAATCCTCTCATATATGAAGAAAGCTGAAGGGCACCTGGCTGGCTCAGTGGTTGAGCATCTGTCTTCTGCTCAGGTTGTGGTCCCGGGGGTCCTGGGATCAAGTTCTGCATCGGGTTCCCTGTGGGGAGCCTGCTTCTCCCTCTGCCTATATCTCTGCCTCTCTCTCTGTCTCTCATGAATAAATAAATAAAATCTTTATAAAAATATGAAGGAACCTGAGCAGAAGACAACTTCTCTGAGCAATTGAGTAGTGATGGTAAAGCCCTGGTACAGGAAGTTTATGGCTGAAGAGTAATCAGATATAGAGATGGCTCCAAATCCAAGCAAGGAATTATGAAGGGAACACAAGTCTTCTCAAATTCTCCTGGAAACATTTGGTCACTGGAATAACTAAAGAACTCCTCAAATTAACTTCTGGCTTCTGCTGCCATAGCACCCAAAATTCACTTCTATCCTGGATCTTCTTACATTTCTATTGCCCATGTTATTTTCCATATGTCTATCCCATATTACCGCCATGCCCTCAAGAGCAGAATGTGGATTGTATGTTGGGGTCTTAGCACCTACACGGTTATGTCACACTCAGGGTGACAGATAAGTAGACAGCTAAATAAATAGATGCTTGAATGAATAAATTCATTAATCATTGCAATGGATCAATAGGGATGATTTTCTTTACTCATATTGCAGGCTCACATCACACATTGAGAGTTAATAAGAGAAAGTGAAAGCTTGATTCTGTAATATTTTATTATCTGTTGCTACAACTTCTAAAATGATGCTTTAGCAGACTCTGCACTCTGTGAGTATAGAGGTAACTTTAAAATGATTTGTAGTGTTTACAATAGGCTAATTTTCAAATATTTGGGGTGCATATGTTCTTGCATAAAAACCATTTACTGGCAAATATATTTCTCAAACTAATGTAATGTTCTTATCTAGTCTACTGTGCCTAATTTAAAAAGTGGAAGATGATGTGGAACTTTCTGGCAGGAAGTTGAGTGATAACACACGTTAATGAAGGCAAAGTGTATGACATATCAATTTAGGTCTCATTGGATCAAAGCATAACTTTCATAAACATGCAATGTCCTCATCGTATAGCTAGCTCCTTGTCCTTATATTCTCAGTACTGAGATTTGAAATGGAGCATTCGTTCTTTGCTAATGTTGGCAAATAATGTTCATTGCTATCAATATGCCATCTATTTAGAAAAAGCAGAGATGACATTTTACCACTTTTCCTTAAAGGGTCATAAAACTGCAAACTGTCTCTAGATGTCTCTGCTACAGATACTGACACCATGAGAGAAATCACTTAAATCTCAAGAGGCCTCTTTCCTTTGAAAACATGAGGATTATCAGTGAGGAGAAAAGAAAAGAATAAAATAAAATTCAAAAGTATCTTTGAAATGTTTAAGTCCTTTTTAATGGATTAACCATTTCCTTTGATTTTTTTTTTTTTTTTTTGGTGTGGATTAATAGCCATAGGAGATAGGTTAAAAAAAATCCACAGTACATTTTTATTTGATTCTCAAATTAACATAATGCATTGATTTTTTATCTTCCTTTATTTCAAGGAACACAGGAACTTAAAGGATTTTGTCTCTGTGTGTTACTTTGCTCTGTCAGCATCAGCTTGGAAGAGCATACTGTGGAGGCTGGCATATCAAGTAGCACAAAGCACTACAGTGCTAGATATTGCCTCTGGCACAAAATGTACAGTACTAATAATACCTCATTTATCCTACTACTGCCCATAGAAAACCTGTAAGTGCTAAGCATAATTCATTTTATCTGCACTAGTTTACTAATCCTTTTGCATTAGCATTTTCCAAGGTGTTCATTGTTGGCAATTGTCTTTCAGTCAGGAGGCATTACAAGTTCTAGGTGCCAAAGAGTTAAAGTGGTATGGAATTATTAAATCATCGAATTTCCTATGTGAAGAAATGCTGGAGTAAATAAATCCTTTTGCTTATGCAGATTTGGTCCATCAGATATTCTTGGGAAGTCTGTCATCATTAAAGATGTAGAAGCAACTTTGCCAAGCATGTAATGGTTTGTTTGTCTTCTTGGCAAATTCAGTATCATAGTCAGAAAAGTTTCGAGTTCATGGAAATTTATTAAAGTACAATTGAGACAAGGTAAGTGGGTTTAAGTGCTATGGAAGTTACCCTTTGCCACTTTTCAGTTTAGCTTTGCATCAGTGGTTTTGGAGTTTTAAATTTTTTTTTAGTCTTGGAAACATTTGTTCAGCTGAAATATTTGGAAGAAGTCCAACACATAAAATGCACACTAGGGGATTTTCTCTGCTTGAAATGCATGTGAGCTGCTTGGAGCCCTGCCTGCTTGGCCCTCCTAGTCTTTCATCCCCAGCCTCCAGCATACCCATATCACCCTCTGAGGACTCCACAGAGTACAATTTATAAAGCACTCTCTTAGACCATAACTACTTGAGAGAAAATTGAATAGAATACCAGTGTCAAAAATCACCCTGTAGTGACCAAGGTAGCAATAACAAATTAATTTAATTTAGTTGTTCATTTATTTAATTAGGATTATGTATATATATTTTTTTCTATGCCAGGCATAAACATAATTCCTCCCTTCAAGATGGATTAAACAAACAAAAAAAAAAAAGTAAAAAAAAAAAAAATGACTGTCATTTATAGTGAAGCCTCGGGATCCCTGGGTGGCGCAGCGGTTTGGCGCCTGCCTTTGGCCCAGGGCGCGATCCTGGAGACCCGGGATCGAATCCCACGTCGGGCTCCCAGTGCATGGAGCCTGCTTCTCCCTCTGCCTGTGTCTCTGCCTCTCTCTCTCTCTCTCTCTCTCTCTGTGTGACTATCATAAAATAAATAAAAATTAAAAAAAAAATATAGTGAAGCCTCTAATGCTTTTCCTAGACTGAGATTTCAGGAGGCTGGATATGTGCTATTGGGTGTATTTGTGGCCAAAAAACCCAACAACAATACAACACAAAACAAACAACAAAAACAACAACAAAAAATGAAATTAGAAAGATGGACTTCAAAATTCAATCTAGGAATAAGTGAAACAGAAAGCCTGAAAAGTCTCAGGAGAAGAGGACATCAATATAGGGCCTCAGATCAACGAGTAGAAACAAGGAAGGTAGCATTCAGGTGTTGAACAGAGTTGAGAGCATTCTTCCCACAGGAACTATGGCACTCCAAAAGTGGGCAGGGTGGTGAGGAGAGATTCTTAATGAAGACCCCTGTTACATCATGAACACTCCCTGTAATAGAATTTTGTGAATTAATAGACATTTGCTGTTCTAGACAGTAAATTGTACAATATTTTGTACAAAGTACTAAGGAAGGAAAAACAGGAGGAAAGAAAGGCAGGGGCAATGTCAAGTTTAGGGGAGTATTTAAGAACAACTAAAGGATGAATAGAAGCGTTTCATGTACAGTGCATGTACCCCTACATGGAATAACCTGAGAAATAGTTGAGTATTGTTGAAATTCAAAGTGAAAAAGGAGGAGCAGAAAAGCAAGAGGCTATGTATTTGGGCAGTAGCCAGATCATTAAGGGCATTGCCTTCCAGGTTTTGAGTTCGTCCAATAGCCTACGCAGAGTCATTAAAAGATGTTGTGCAAAGGATTAGTATGGTCAGATTTGAAAGCTAGAATGACATAAGAGAGGAAGGGAAAATTAAAGACACATAGACTGGAGTGATTCTTAAATCACTGTCAAAGAGAAATTTCCCAACTGCTTTTTTTTTTTTCATTTCAAGTTTTAATTTAAATTCTAATTAGTTAACACACATGGTAAAATTGGTTTCAGGTGTAGAATTCGGTGATTCATCACTTACATATTTGCAAATTGTTTTAGTCGGAAGCATTATGAATTACTCATGGAGCGATAAAATTCTTCATAGTAACATGGCAGCCAGATAACTGTTTAATTCACATTTCCTGTTGAATTTTCATAAAAGCACAGGAAACAATGCAAACGTGAAATCAACAAAGGAAGAAGGGAATACACATACCGGTCTTTCTGGCCCGGAATGTAATCTCAGGATGTAATTCCAGTAAAGTGCAGTTCATCCCTAAAGGCAGAGCAAAGGACCTAGGCAGTAAAAGAAACTTTTCACTTTACTTTGGACTTGTAACTCAGAGATTTGGGGCTCTTTGACAGAGTTAAGTACCCCTGCTCTTTTGAATTGGATGTGGCTGTCTGAGACAGCAAAGTAATCATACCCTCTAAAGCCTCCAAGAAATGCATTTGTTTTAATCCTGGCTCCTACATGTGAAATTTAGCAGCTATGTGCCTTACTTTCTGTGCTATAAAATGTGGATAATACTGGTTTCTGTTTCTTGAAGTTGTTGTAAGGGTTAAATGAAGTGATAGAGATGAAACTTTAGAATTGTTGTTGAACCAGGGTAAGTGCTTATAATTGTCTTTTTGTTGTTACTTTGTGCACATTTATGGGTCACCATATGCACAAATATGTTTATTCATCTGTATAAAAGGGAGTAATGACACCTACCTCACAGAATTTTTCTAAGTATCTAATTAAACTATGTATGCAATCTTCTTTGTTAGCATCCATAATGTATTAACTGTGAATAAATCATATGGTTAGTAGTAGTAGTAGTAGTAATGGCAGCCAGCAGCTGCAGTGTGGAATGTTAAGTAATAGTACACAATAGGAGCACTTGGGTGGCTCAGTGGTTGAGCATCTG
Organism: Vulpes vulpes; assembly: GCF_048418805.1. Lineage (NCBI taxonomy): Eukaryota > Metazoa > Chordata > Mammalia > Carnivora > Canidae > Vulpes > Vulpes vulpes. The sequence goes on along the minus strand of NC_132784.1, from coordinate 22,461,808 downwards.
CTTTTGCCTCAGGGCGTGATCCCAGGGTCCTGGGATGGAGTCCCATATGGGCTCCCCTCAGGGAACCTGCTTCTCCCTCTGCCTATGTCTCTGCCTCTGTGTCTCTCATGAATAAATAAATAAAATCTTTTTTTTTTTAAGTAATAGTACACAATCAAAGCAACTAATAATTAAATATATTATTTAATATATTAAATTCTAATATAAAGGTGATAATATGGAGTTGCAAAGAAAATAGATGTCACTCAGCAGATCAAAATTTTTCATTCACTCATTCTGGAAAAGGTAGAGCTGTTACAACTGTTAGGGAGGAAGGAGTTGTCTGTAGAGTCTAGTAGCAGAAGAGAAAAATATCTCATTCCTCTTCCCAGCAGTGTTACACTAAAGAAATAAATGCAGACTCCTAGTTCATATTTTACATATTAATTATACCTATAACTTCTATCTAATAATAGGATTATAATGAATGAATAGGGAGGAAACTTAGGGAAATTATCCATGATATTCAATTAGTTTAGTAAAACTGACCTTTATTCTTTAAAGAGGAGGAAGTGGAAAAACTTCAAAGGGCTTTTTAAGAAATTTGTTAACACAATATATTTTATTGTTTTCAGCTTTATTGAGGTATTATTGACAAATAAAGTTATATTTTAAATGTACAATCTGATGATTCAATTTACATATACATTGTGAAAGGATTCTCCCGTAGTTAATATATCCATCACCTCACATTTATTTGTGTGTGAGAACATTTAAGTTCTACTCTCTTACCAAATTTAGTTATGCAATACAGTGTTATCAGCTGTAGTCACCACGTTAAACATTAAATCCTAGAAACGTACTCATAACTGAAAGTTTGTACCATTTGTCAACATCGTCCTACTTCCTCCATCCTAAGCCCTTGGAAACCATTCTGTGGTTTCTACCTTGTTTCTATGAGTCCAACTTTTTTTCTTTTAATTCTACATGTAAGTGATACTGTTGGTCTCTGTCTTTCTAGCTTATTTCACTTACTATGATGCCCTCCAGGTTCATCTATGTTGTCAAAAATGGAAGGATTCCTTCTTTCTCTTTCTTATGCATATGTAGATCACATTTTCTTCATATAGTTCTTTGAGATAATGGTTTTGTTTAATTTGGATATAAACCTAGAAGTGGAATTACTGGAACATATGATAGTTCTATTGTTAATTTCTGAAGGAATTCAGAATTCCTGTTTTATACTGGCTGTTTATTTCATAGAGGCTGCACCAGTTCACATAAACCACTGATGGTCCATGAAGGTATCCTTTTCTTCTTGTCCTCAACAGTATGTGTTATTTCTTGTCTGTTGATAATATACATTTTATCACATAAAAGTGATATCTCACTATGGTTTTATTTGTATTTACTGATAATTAGTGATGTTGGGCTACTTTTCATATTTTTATTGTTTCCTTTGCTGTACAGAAGCTTTTTAGCTTAATAAAATTCCCATTTGTTTAACTTGCTTTTATTGCTTTTGCTTTTGGAATCAAATGAAAAGTCATTTCTAAGACCAATGTCTAAGAGCATTTCTAGGATCAGTGTCTAAGAGTTTATGCACTATTTTCTTCTGGGAGTTTTAGGGCTTCTGGTCTTACATGCTAGCCTTCAATCATTTTTGAGTTGGCTTTTGTGTATAGTGTAAGACAAGGGTTCACTTTCATTCTTTTGCATGTGACTATCAGTTTTCTCAATACATTTCGTGAAGAAACTTATTTCCCTGGCTCATTTTTTGAAAGTTAGTTGATCATATATGTACAAATTAATTTTTTTTTCTGGGCTCTTACTTCTGTTCTATTGATCTATTCATCAGCTTTTATGCCAATACTATATTGTTTTGATTACTATAGTTTTGTAATGTGGTTTGAAATCAGGAAGGTGATGTCTCCAGCTTTGTTCCTATTTCTCAAGATTGCTTTAACTTTTCATTCTTCCATATAAATTTTAGGACTCTTTGTTCTATTCCTATGAAAAAGTGCTTTTGGGACTTTGATAGAGATTGCCTTGAGACAGTAGATTGTTTGGGTATTATAAACATTTTAACAATATTAACTCTTCCAATCCATAAGCACAAAAAGTTTCCCATTTATTTGTTTCTTCTTCAATTTCTTTCCTCATTGTCTTATAGTTTTCATTGTTAGAACTTTCACCTCCTTGGTTAAATGTTCTTAAGTATTTTATTCCTTTTAATACATTATACATGGGATTGTTTTCTTGATTTCTCTTTGTGATAGTTTGTTTTTAATGTATAAAAATGTAACTGGTTTCTATATATTGATTTTGAATCCTGAATCCTGCCAGTTTACCAAATTTACTTATCAGTTCTAAATGGTTTTTTGGTGGAGGCTTTAGAATTTTCTACATATAATATTATGTCACTTTCTAATAGAGAAAACTTTACTTCTTCCTTCCTGACTTGGATGCCTTTCATTTATTTTTCTTGCCTAATTGCTCTGACAAGGACTTACAATACTATGTTGAATAAAAGTGGGCAGGAGAAGACATTCTTATATTGATTCAGAACTTAAAGGAAAAGATTTCAACTCTTTTAACATACTAACATACTGTTGAATATGATGTTAGATGTGGGCTTGCTATATCTGTGCTTCATTATGTTGATGTATATGAACCTTCTTTGTGGAGTTTTGAGTTTTTTCATGAATGGGTGTTGAATTTTGCCAACACTTATGCAACTACTGACATGATCATATGATTTATCCTTCATTTTGTTAATGCAGTGTATCACATGGATTTGCAGAGTTTGAGCCATCATTACATTCTTGGGATAAATTCCACTTGATCATCACAGATGATCTTTTTAAAGTGTTCTTGAATTTGGTTTGCTAATATTCTATTTAGGACTTTTGCATCTATGTTCATCAGAAATACTGGCCTATATTTTTCTTTCCTTATAGGGTCCTTGTCTGGTAGGGTATAGTATAATGCTGGCCTCGTAAAATAAGTTTGGAAGTGTTCCTTCCTTATCTGTGTTTTTGGAGGGGTTTGAGAAGAACTGGTATTCTTTTTTAAATGTTCGGTTGTATTAATCTCTAAGGCCCTCTTGTCCTGGGTTCTCTTTGTTATTTTGTTTTTGATTAGTGATTCAACCTCTTTAGTTGTTATTGGGTTAGTAACAATCAGCAAACACAGACTCAAACATTAGAAATAACCAAAGTGGGCATCTGGGTGGCTCAGCGGTTTAGCGCCTGCCTTCAGCCCAGGGCGTGATCCTGGAGTCCCAGGATCAAGTCCCACATAGGGCTCCCTGAAGGGAGCCTGCCTCTCCCTCTGCCTGTGTCTCTGCCTCTCTCTGTCTCTCAGGAATTAATAAATAAAATCTCAAAAAAAAAAAAAAAAAAAAAAGAACTAAGGCATTTCCCTACCAAAGCCATGTTTAAACCAAATCCACTATATTCTAATAGCTCTTGCCAAACATAACTCCTGCAGGAAGAAATCAAATCTGAGATCTTTGATCACAGCTTTACTATTCTCTGCTCCTCAAGGGTCTGCCAATTTTTCAGGAATGACTTGGGTTATCTTTTAAATATACACTTAAGTGCCCATATTTTTATGCTTTAGTAAGAAGCTTCTGAATTTGTCCTCATGCAATTTATGTCCTTCATACCCTCATGTGGTATAACTTAAATCTCTGAGTAAATGTTCAAAACAATCCCCTTTGGTCACTTCAACATTAATACTCTTATAAGGGGTGTTAAGTATGTAGACAAAAATCTAACTGATGGTCTTACTGACTTCAGGACAGACTGTGGATACTTGGTTCTTTTAGCAAGAAGGTTCCTAGCATTTTTGGTATTATACCACTCTTTTCTCTCAACCATCCCAAGATATTATTTTGTCATAATACCTTATATAGTGAACACAGCACTTACTAAATTTTAGTACATACCTAAATTACCTGAAAGATTTTGTCAAAATATAGCTTCTGATACACTAAGTTTGAGATGAGCCCTAAGAATCTGTCTTTTTAGTAACCTCTTATGCCATAGAAATGATGCTAGTCCAAGAACCACATTCATAATAGCAAGGTACTAGAGAAATCAGACTAATGATTCTAAACCAGGATTATACATTAAAATTACCTTGGGAGCTTTTAAAACCATCTACATACAATCTTTATCCTAGTGTAGTTAAATTAGAATTGGGTGAAGCCAAAGTATTGATATTATTAAAAACTATACAGGCTATTTTAATATGCATTCAAGAATGAGAACTCTAGGTTGCCTAACCTGTCTAAATGTTGCATCTGAAAATATATTGATAATATCTGTCCATTCATGGCCCTTGCCCAGAGCCAGCTGAAAATTCTTTGCTGCCAAGAGCAGAGGTACTATCTTATTCATCAATTTAGCCCTAATATATAGCACAGTGTCTGTCACATAGAAGGCTCTCAAATCATATTTGTTGAAAAGGTCAGAAATTCTCTAGAACATGCCTGTGACTTGTATGCAGCTGAGTTTTTCCTTGATCAAGTTGAGCATGGGTAGGGGAGAGACACAATTCATTAATGCATCCTTTTAAAATTCATTCAGTGCCTATTCTTTATCAGGGATTTTGGGCATACAAGGAGACTGTTCTCAAGAAAGTTGCAGTCTATGAACTAAGCATGTATTTGTCTTATTGGCTCATATTCAGACTAACATTTTTGAGTCATTCTTTCTGCAGTCTTCAGCAGCGTAAGCATAATTTTAAAACAATAAAATAGGCAACTAGCAAAGATGACATTCTTAAAGTAAAGGCTATCAAATGAGCCAACTGTCAAAATATGTAAATTTGAAAGTCTAACAACCTTGGTAAAGGTCCTTTAATTGGATGACTCATGTAGAAAATAAATGAACTGTCATTTAAAAGTCCCTTTCCATAGCCGGAATTAAAGGAATAAAAATAGTACTTTAAAAGGCTCCAGGTAGAGACAAAAATTAATAAATTGCAGGATATTTTTGCACATCTAAAGTATATGTATTTTTAATATACCACACATATAGTAATCTTTGCTAAAAGAAAATTTTATTTTGTCCAGTAATAACAGCATTGGAAAAATTGATACTATTTTGAACAGTACATTGTGATATTAACTTGTGGATATACATAAAACATTAATAGCCTTTACACCTAAATATTGAGTTTATACGTAGTACTCCTTTCCTTATTTACCATTTTTTATTATTCTCCAAATTTTCTTTTTTTTTTAAAGATTTTATTTATTTATTTATTTGAGAGACAGAGAGCATGAGCAGGGGGAGGGGCAAAGTGGGAGAGAGAGAGAGAGAGAGAGAAGCAGACTCCCTGCTGAGCAGGAAGCCCAGTGTGGCTTGATCCCAGGACTCTGATATCATGACCTAAGCTGAAGGGAGATCCTTAACCCACTGAGTCTTCCAGGCACCCCTATTCTCCAAATTTTCTAAGGTCACTTTTTATTTGTAATTAAGGCATTGTTAATGTATTTAATAGAATCTCACTTTTATTATTAAATTAAACAGAAGCAATATGAAGGATGATTTTTCCCAGCTGTTTTCACCTTCCATTTTATAGGATGCTACTTTTCTGCCTATTGTTACATGACCTCCCTGTTTCATTAACTTTGGCTTTGGAAGAGTGACATGTTTTTTTCTGAGTGGTGTGTTTTGGCATTTTGGTGGAATTTTAATGTTATTGCATGGTTTTGCTAGTGCCCTCTTGTTTCTGCTTTCTGCATAAAATAAAGGCATACCTAGACAGAAGTTTCTTTTTCTGTTTGAGCCCTGGAATGAGAAGGAATGAGGAATAAAAACCCAGTTTACCTGCAGCCCAGCCAAACAGAACCACAATAACACAGTGCTATCCTTTAACGTGACTAGAAGTGAATCTTTGTTATTAATGCCACTGAAATATTGAAGTTCTTTGTTCCCAAAGCAAAGACTAATAGAAAAGGAAAATAGGAATCAATATAAGGAAAAATCATATTTATGAAACAGATTATTCAACTTCTTTTTTTTCTTTTTTTTTTCAACTTCTTTAATGATTCTGATTATAGCTTTATATAAGGGTATCATTAGAGAGGGAAATTAGAAAGAGAAGTTAGGGAGAGATTAAAGAAGGTAAACAGAGAGAAGTGCTATTCAGTGGAGAGCTTTATTGAGAGCCTTAAATCAGTACTCTAATAAAAATAGTCCAAATAGACCAGAGTGCAAATTAAAAATAATTGAACCATACAAACACTAGAAGAAAACTTGGGTGACTCCTTCTATAACTTTGATATGGATAAGAAATTTTTTATGACTCAAAGTCAAGAAGCAGTAAAAGAGATTTGACATGAAAATAAAGAAAAATTTTGTTTCATCTAATAAAACTACGTCATATGCAAAGTAGAGAAACAAGCAACACACTAGAAGAAAATATTGGAGTACGAATCAGAGATAAAGGACTAATATCCCTAATATATAAAAAAAGTCTAATACTTAAGAGAATACAAATACTTTCGAAAAATGGACAAAAGACATGAGCAGAGAGTTCATAGAAAATTAAGCAAGTGTTCTTTAAACATGTGGGATAATGTCAAATACATTTATAATGAAAATTTCTCACTTCGGAAATTGAGAAAAAATTAAAAGCCTGACAGTATTCTCTTCAGCAAAAGTTTAGCTTACAAATATACTTCTGACAACACGAACACAAACATGCATACGATATTCACTGAAGCATCATCATACCAGTGTAATATTATAATATTAGAAACAACTTACAGGGATCCCTGGGTGGTGCAGCAGTTTCGTGCCTGCCTTTGGCCCAGGGCGCGATCCTGGAGACCCGGGATCGAATCCCTCCTCGGGCTCCCAGTGCATGGAGCCTGCTTCTCCCTCTGCCTGTGTCTCTGCCTCTCTCTCTCTCTCTGTGACTATCATAAATAAATAAAAAAATATTTAAAAAAAACCTTAAAGTCAAATTAAAAATATGTTTTTTTAAAAAAGAAACAACTTACAGAACCATATAGAGGAGATCAACTGGAGAAGACATTCATTCTCTCAGTAGAGAATGTGCACCTATAGAAACAGAATGAGGAAGGGCTCTGTAAGTTGACACGGTGTAATTTCTTGGACATATTGAATAAATGAGAAATAAATTTATACTTAGCTCAGCAACTTCCACATTTTGTTTTCAACATAAGCTAACTTATGCTGACAAATGAAGCAAAATATAAAGAGATTGTGATGTCATGGCATTTTAAAGACAGATTACTTATTACCTCTTTTAGTAATATGCAAAACAATAAATTTGGATGTCACTCTAAAGATATTATCATAACTTATATGCATTTGTAGACATTACATTTGGGAGTAGTGGGTTCTTGGTGAACAAGGACACAGGAAGACACAAACTGGCTGGGAATTGTGGCAATCAGAGTCTCTGAGGTGATGGCAGACTGAGTATTTCAACTATTCATTCAGAAAGCAGGATAACTAAGAAATATTTCCACTTATTGACTGCCATGCATAATAGAAGTACATCCCCTTTGAAAACCAAGAGCTTGTTGTGGAATGACTAGAGAATTAGAACAAAAGAGGTACAAGAATGAGATAGGATGCACAAATGAAAGGAATTTTAAGAAATGACCTGAATGTGAAAGTAAAAGGGGAAAAATAAATTTGAAAAGCTAGAAACCTATGGGGATAAAAGTAATAGGTGGCCTATTTTTTCTAGCAATTGTTTTTATTTTTATTTTTAAATTTTGTGTGCTTGATAATAAACTGCATGCACTAAATCTAAGTTATGATATTGTATTTGAGAATTACTTCTCTGATATTAAGACCATTAAATACTTATGATGATTTTACCTGCAAATAAATCATTAGGCAGTAGGAATTCTTATTAAATTAGTCCAACTGGTCAGCAGCTAGTGAGAACACATTTAGTTGATGTTAAATATTGCACAGCACATTACAAATGGCTGATGCTCCATAACTGAACCATTTGTAGTTTATGGTGCAAATTTTAAAGTCAAGTAAATGGTGTTTTCGGCGATAGTTCATGTGTTATGACTTGTCGGGGTTGTAAATAATTTGTAGGGCATTTATGTATTTCTAGATTCCATGTACCTTTTGCTTATAAATCTATTTATTAACCCTTATAAATAATTGATGGCCATATCTCAAAATGAATCATTCCTAAAATTGCTTAACTGTCCGGAGTTTTTCTTTAGTAATCCCGTCCCTCATTTTCTTTTTATATCTCAATCAGGTATAAATAGAAGAAACTTGCATGCACCTTTTTCTTCTCATTCCTGAGTTTAAGTGTCTGGGCCATCATTCACCTTAACGGTGAGAAGCGATGAATTCATGTCATCAGTTCTTCTGGCACCTTCAATGAGTAATTGGTTTTCTTCTCAACTCTCCATCCATCCCAGCTTTACAGCTCACTTCTCTCTCTCTCTTTTTCCTTCCTTCCTTTTTCTTTCTTTCTTTCTTTCTTTCTTTCTTTCTTTCTTTCTTTCTTTCTTTCTTCTTTCTTTCTTCTTTCTTTCTCTCTTTCCTTTTCTCCTTTTTCTTTTATTTCATCACTTGGATTCCCTATCAATTTCTTTCCATCATTTAATATCAGGGATATGAATACTTAATTTTATCATATTTATATAATGATTTTTTTTAAATTAAATCACATTAACTGAGTATTTTGCATCAACATAAAAGCCTTAGGATAAGGAGAGGTAAAGGATCTATACCCTAAAAACTATAGAACACTTCTGAAAGTAATTGAGGAAGACACAAAGAGATGGAAAAATATTCCATGCTCATGGATTGGAAGAATTAATATTGTGAAAATGTCAATGTTACCCAGGACAATTTACACATTTAATGCAATCCCTATCAAAATACCATGGACTTTCTTCAGAGAGTTGGAACAAATCATCTTAAGATTTGTGTGGAATCAGAAAAGACCCTGAATAGCCAGGGGAATTTTAAAAAAGAAAACCATAGCTGGGGGCATCACAATGCCAGATTTCAGGTTGTACTACAAAGCTGTGGTCATCAAGACAGTGTGGTACTGGCACGAAAACAGACAGATCAATGGAACAGAATAGAGAATCCAGAAGTGGACCCTCAACTTTATGGTCAACTAATATTCGACAAAGGAGGAAAGAAGTTAGATGTAGGAAAGAGGCCAAGGGTGTTAACGGAAAAAAAATAAAGTAAAATGCATGGCAGACCCTTGAAAAAATGTGTTTTAGGAATTTTCTAGTGCTCTGTTTTGCACTTAAAAAAAATTTAAAACCAAAATCCTCACTTTTACCCTATCTCCCAGGAAATCCTTTGACTAATACAGTGTATTTTCATTCATTCTACTATTTGTACATTCAACACTGTTTCTTAGTTCATTACTTATCATTATTCATTTATTCATATATTCCTTGACTGGCTTCAGAAGGAATGAAGGTTTACAATAACATATGAAATACAAATGTAAATAAAATAAAAGAATAAGACAACCTAGACAAAAGGAACTTTAGGGGGTAAAAATAAAATGAAGCCAAGTGAGCCATAGATCCTATCTTCTTTCATATAGTGCAAAATGCATATCTTAGAATGATGCTCATCCCTGAGACCACAGAGATGCCATTGTTCTCATCTTCCTTTGAGAAATCTTATATTGCTTACCTCTGTAGCTAATATTACTTCATCCCTCTAAAAATGTTATCATGGAAATAATTGTTGTTGGGCTCTTCTTTTGGATAACTTTATCTTTATGTATATTCCAAGTGTGCTAATATTCTGGATTTAATAGCTCAATAGACCACAGAAGATTGTTTATAAATCAAGCTGAATTTCAAGGGAATTATCCACATAAACATCCCATGAATCAAATAGAAAAGAAAACTTGCTGTCCACACTGAGGGTGGTCTTTGCCAGCAGAACACAGATGAATACTTCTTATAAAGGTGCATTGGGAGTTTCTTCATAAAAACAAACACTTTTTCTGGGGTAGATCTATTTGGAGGAGTTGAAAAATGATTGTGGTAGTGCAATTAGAGTGTGCAAATTATATTTTGCATTATGCAATATTTGAATTAGCTATTGTTTGAAGGTAAAAATTTCCTCTCCATGAGAGGTCAGACACAGGTAAACATGTTTTACTAAATCAGAAGGGAATTTCAATTGATATGCCTGAGAAGTAAGAAAAGCAGTGCAAAGATTTATTGAGGAAAGTGTTCAGTTGATAAACGATAACATTTATTTATAATTTGAGGATCTGACCCAGATGACACTCATTAGCTCAGCTTGTATGAATCCAATTAGTTTCATAAATTTATTATTTGTTCTGGTATCATTTGTAAAAGAATTTTATTATAGTACTGGAAATGAGATTTGTTTTAAAACAAATCTGAAATATTTCCTTAATTATGCTATTTTGCTTTCTCTATAAAATTCTGGATATCTCATTTTCATATAGCAGGTGTATAGATTGTAATCCTAGTAAATAGTTTTTGGTATGATAAAAACTCATCCTTTTGTATTTAAGGTGAATTTTTGGAAGCATAGGAGATACCAATTTACTGATTTTATTTTAATCATGTATCTTATTTACCATACCATACGCCCTCTCCACTGATCTTAGTAATAAGAGACAAAACACTCATTGAGAATTTCCTATATTTCAGGTAGTGTGCTATTTGCATGGATTCTCCTTTTAATTTTCATGGCTTAATAAAATATATTCTATTACATTTACCATTTGGAAATGAGGAAATAGAACTTAGCAATTATACATGATGTATCTTTCTATGGATAGATACTACTAAAATGAAGAATAACTACATAAAGCATAATTAGAGATTTTATTTATTCTTAACTACTATTTTATTCTTCCTTTTGACTTTGGTGCTATTTGAAATGTTATTATATTCTTTACTATTCACATAAAAGCTGTTATTACTTTCCTTAGTAAAATTGTATTAGAAAACAGATGGTCCCAAATACCTATCTTGAACTAAGTCAGAAAACATCCTAAATGTATTTGAAGAAAGTATCTCTATATTAATAGATATCAAATATAAGTTGATTTTCCTCTTAAGGAAATTCATATATATTTTTTCTTTTTCTTTTTTCTTTCTTTTTTTTTTCTTTTTCCATATATATTTTTTCTTATAAGCTAGTTTTTCTCACTAAACTCAGTTGTTAGTTAGGCATCATTCTGATGCCACCATCTGATACTATGAAGACTATGACTACAAGAGATTCAGTTTTTTTTTAATTGGCTAAAAATAATTTAAAAAGAGATTGTCATTGAAGAATGTCTAATATTAGCTTAGGAAGCAGCATTGAAACATATAAATGAAAAGTTGTCAACTACTAAGTTGTCACTCTAACAAAAAAGATATCTTTTCTATTTAGAATCATTGAAAAAAAAAAGATATGTTATGTTAGTTTTCAACCTATTTTCCTAATACTTCAAACAAAAGCCATTGAAGTAGGGAGAGGCATACTCTGGAAAAGATGTGAGCCCTTCTTCCTTATATTGAGCAGAATAGCTACACTTAATTTGTCTGATTAATAAACATTTACCAACGTTTTTCAAAATGCATAATGTTATTCATTCTCTTCAACATTAAAAAATATTTGCCATTTTTGCATGGTTCATGATCATAGGTTTCATGATACATGATACATACATTCTATATAATATCAATGTTCCTTATACACTGTATTTTTATTTTTATTTTATTTTTTATTTATTTATTTTTTTAAAGGGGGTGGGGGTGGGGGGTGTTCTTGAATTAGATAAGATTCAACTTTATTTATTTTTTTTTAATTTTTATTTACTTACAATAGTCACAGAGAGAGAGAGAGAGAGAGAGAGAGAGAGAGAGAGAGGCAGAGACATAGGCAGAGGGAGAAGCAGGCTCCATGCACCGGGAGCCCGACGTGGGATCCGATCCCGGGTCTCCAGGATCGCGCCCTGAGCGAAAGGCAGGCGCCAAACCACTGCGCCACCCAGGGATCCCTACACTGTATTTTTAATCATCAGTCCACTTTTAGCATAAAAAAAAACATACATGACTGAGTGAAAAAATAAATTAATTTTTTAGTATTAAAACTATTGAGTGGTCATCCAGCTGATTGAACAGTTGAATTATGAGTGTGCTCATATGCTTTTCGGTAATGGTGTGCATGCTTACTGAATAGTACTCTAGTGTTCTGAAGTATGTTTAAAAGTGAAAACTTTATAAAGTATTTATTTTATTAATTTATAGGAAAATAGAATGGAATCTGACATTATTATGACCCTCAATGTTGTAAATTCCTTGGAATAACTCTTAAGTCCACTGATTAGAAAATGATGATCCGGATAATGACAGTTTTATTTGCTGTCCTCTGCCTCATTGTTTATTTTTTTCTAGCATTCAAGAGCTTACAAGATAATGAATATTTATTTTCATACTTAATCCTTGCAATAATGAGGAAACTGAGGCTCGCAAAGTCTCACAAAGTTTAAAATACATTTTAAAACAAAAAACAAAGCGAAACAAAACCTAAGCAAAAGCTACATTATTTAAATAGTGAACATTGTATGTAGAAACAATTTTAATTTAAAAAGAAAAGTAATTTGCCCATATTTGTTAAAACATAGAAAAAAGAAAAACAAGACAATATTGACTAGAGACATACATGAGTTCATTAAAACTTTTCTCCTTCTGGCCACCTGGGTGGCTCAGTGGTTGAGCCTTTGGCTCAGGTCATCATCCCGGGGTCCTGGGATCAAGTCCCACATCAGGTTCCCCTCAGGGAGCCTGCTTCTCCCTCTGCCTGTGTCTCTGCCTCTTTCTCTTTGTCTCTCATGAATAAATAAATAAAAACTTAAAAAAAAAAAACAGCCTTTCTCCTTCCAAACATGCACCACCCCACATGCACACATTATTCTGTCATTTTGTTCAAATAAATGTGCATTACATTAAAGTATTTCTTCAAAATTACTGCCCTCTTGAAACTTTCCTCCATGCCCACTTCCAAAATTAACCTAGCGATTTAAATCTTCACAAGAAATGCATGAAGATCTCATATATTACTATCTTGAAGCATTTGTTTTTCACTTGCTAATGAAGTCAATAGAATACATGTCTAAATTTGTGATTATTCTGGGAAAGAGGGAGGTTTAGGCTTCATTTTTTTCCCACATGTAGAATGTGTGTTTGTGAAACAGTGTGCCTGTATTGGTGGAAGGAGGTTCAGAAAAGTCATGGAGGGAATCTGAAATTTAAGATACTATCCATGCTCTGTGATGCCCAATTCTGTAGATTCGAAGCAAATAGGCAAGCAGTCACTGTGACACCAAAGGAGTAAGTAAAGGACAAAGCATTAGGAATATGAGGTAGGTATGTCTAAACAATCATCATCTAAAAAAAATTCTGAAGGTAAGAATCACAACACAGAAATGTATATATTGGTGTAAGAATGAAGGGCGTCAAAAGGTACAAATTTTCTGTTACAAAATAAATAAGTCATGGGAATATAATGTATAACATGGTGACTGTACTTAATAATACTGCATTGCATATTTGAAAGTTCCTAAGAAAGTAGAGTTTAAAAGTGCTTATCACAAGAAAATAAAATTTTGTAACTATGTAAGGTGACAGATGTTAACCAAATTAATTGTGATCATTTTGCAATGTATAGAATTATCAAATCATTGTTACATACCTGAAACTATTTTGCAATGTATAGAATTATCAAATCATTGTTACATACCTGAAACTATTTACCAACTATACCTATACCAATAAAAAAAATTAAAACAACAAAATCAAAAAGTTTCATAACTAGAGGGTTTGTAAAGATTGTTATTTTTTCTGATTATTAACCCTAGAAAATGAGGATCAGGGCATTGAAGCAAGCATCAAATAAAGCAGAAAAAACAAGGCTAGGGTCATACTTCTTTGCTATCTTTTCCTGATAGAAGTTATTGTTAAATAGTGTAAATTGGGAAAGTTATTGTTAAATATTGTTGAAAGAGTATTTCAGCATTAGAATATTATTCTGTTATCTATTTTACTTTAATCATGAAAATAACAATTAGGTAGAAATTTTATTTTAATCACGCTGGTGTCCTTATTACTTCCCATAGTTCTGGGCACATATAAGGTGCTTCATGAATGTCTTTGATTATATGTAATGATCAGTGAATTACATGCATCCACCAAAATTTTCATAAATTTGAAAATTGTAACATAGAATATTTAGATAGAACAGAACTATTCCTCCCTCATTTTGGGTGCCAATAAAATAGATATCAGATATCAAAGTAAGACAAATGTTCATTACAGACATTTCAAAAAATTTAGAACTGAGAGGGAGGTGGGATGGGGACCTATATCGAATATCTCAAGCCTAATGAGGGGCTCTTCCTTGGGAAGACTGAAAGAGCTTGAAATGTGCTTTCGATTACTGGGATATCCAGAGGTCTGGGGCCAGCTTTAAACCAGAGAAAGCGAAAGCAGGCAATGTGTGTAGGATACAGGGACTATATTAGGATTCTCTTCTCCAAGAATTTTTCAAGGTAAGGGATATGTGAGTATTTTCTTTGGAACTGATGTGGTCCCTAAAACAATAGAACCCCAGAAGGAGGAAGATGGATGAAAAGAGCAGTTTTCACTAAAAGCTGAGGAAGGGTTTACAAGTCACCACTAGGAATACAAATGCATCTTCTAGAGTCTGCATGAGAAAAAGTATCCAATTATACCAAGAGCCCAGAATAAGTACACCTCAAGGCAGTGAGTCATCTCTAAATATCCACCTGTTGACTGAGAACAAAGCCAATGGAAATAGAACCTGATCAATGAGGGGCTTATCTCTCTTACCTCTCAGCACATTTCCTCTCCAAACTCTGACCTTGGTGGGCTTGAAACAGCTAGCAACTGGGGAGATGGGTGAGGAGGAAACATAAAAAAGGAGACAGAGGAAAAAGCCAGAAATATCACCTGTGCCAGTTCAGATTTAGGCCGAAATAAGGCCTCAATTTGGAAGGAAGAAAATATAATACTGAATTGATTTTGATTGGTATATTGGACTAGAAACATTAATTTCTGAAGTGAGAAGTATGTGTGACAGCATGAAGACAATGCTGTCTGACACACCAAAGCTGGACATTTTAAGCAGGAACAAAGGATGATTAAACCCACCCGATTCCTAATCCTGGTGGACCAGTTGATATTAGAATATTGTCCCTGCCAGTTTATTTGTTTGATTTCTATACCAGAGGCCACATTTACCAATGGCTCAAAAAAAGGGAAAAAAATTACAGAAATGCATATATTAGTGTAAAATCGAGCAACCATAAGAAGATGAATTCTGAGAAAAAGAAACAGTATAATGTGGAAACTTTCTCTTTGATCCTGTTCTCTACCAGCTGAAAAATATCTCATGGATGGAAAAGGGACAGGGAAAAATCTTGTCTTTACCCAAATTGTGTTGCTTTTTTTTTTTTCTTCTTTCTTGAGATGGTGAAAATCTAGATATCCCATGGGGATTTCCCTAAATGGGAAGGAAGAATGACAGTTAAAGAATGTTTGAGTGCATTTGATACTAAGCAAGTACGGGAGGCAGTCTTTGGGACAAAAAACAGCCCACTGTTTTTTGAGGCAGAGACAGAAACATCCAGAAATGAAGGAATTCAGACAAGACAAAACGGTGGTCTTCAAAGATACTGAGCGGTGACATTACTGGTCCTGATAATTTCGGGGGAAAGCAAATCCCTGAAAGCAAATAAAAGTTTGTTTAGTAACCAGAGAGATATATTTGCCCTTTTATCTCTACCAAAACCAAATACTTGAGGTTTCTTTTAAGATGCAATAGAAGCACTGGGTTTATACACAACTGATGAATTACTGAAAACTACATTTGAACCTAATGAATTTAAATAAATAGAAAAAAAATGCTTTTTTTATACAGAAAAAAATAAAGGCCTAATAGAAATGCTTGATAAGGAAGATTTTAGTATCTGGTTCCCTTTCAGATGAGGTCAAATTCCTGTTGTTCCCAAGATTGCGTATCCGAGAAACCACCAAGGAGCCGACACCGATGCAAGTACATGAGGGTTTATTAACAAGCTCAGCTTGGGTCCAAGTCCCTGCTCCGCTGTGTCGGGTATACTTGGACCCAAGCTCGAGCTTGCAAATAAACCCTCATGCACTTGCATCGGTGTCGGCTCCTTGGTGGTTTCTCAGATGTGCAATCTTGGGCACAACATTCCTTGTCCTGGATATAGTACTCTTAAGAACACCAATTCTGTCTCTAACATTTCAGTTTCAGGAAACAATTTGTAAAATACCTTATTAAAATATTCAACACTGCTTCTAACATAAGACATAATGAATGCCATTAGGTACAGAGGAGCTCTTATTTTTTTCTGACAAAGCTTTGGGGGGATTTTTGTGCTTTATCTCTGTACTTCAAACTTGAGTTACATTTATAACTGTTTTTATGTGTGTTTGTGACGGACAAATGCTTAGCACATATAGTTCATATTGCTATATTCTTGTAACATTCAATGTGGCCAATTATGATTATGGCCCCAGGCTGTCTACCTGATAGTGTGATGACACCTTCAAAATGAAAATTGATTTATCTTACTCAGAAGTGTTTTCCTCAAGAGAATTTTGTGGGATAGAGTGGGCCAAATTGGCCAATGGGTAAAGTGCAGCTTTAGAAGGAACTAGTTTAGTGCAGGTATCATCTTTTAGAGACCTATAGGATTTAATAATCTCCCAGTGGTCCTCCAAAGACACTCAGGCAGAGGCTGATGGTCTGAACTTTTCCTGGCCAAGAAATGACTAATCTAAAGATGGACAATTCTCTCATATTCGGGGGGCCTCAGTATGGGGCTGTGTAGTAAATCCATCTCACAGTTGGAAAGTATATGGTCCATTGTCCTGGAGTGAGATACCTAATCTCACAGTGCCCCATGCACTGCAATCTTGTCATCACTGAGGCTTTTTGGTTCTTCCCTTTGAAGGTAGATACATCAGCTCTTTCAGTATAGAAACCTAAAAGAAAAGAAAAATGAAAATACACCTATGTATTCCTTTACCTTGAAAAAGCATGAACAAGGTCAAACATGTTCCACATGACATGTTCTAGCATCTTATAAACTGCATTTTCCACTTGAAATTCAGGTTGTCAGTGAAACAACTGTCATTTGATTTAGAGAGTAACTTTTAACTTTCCTCACCTTTGTTTTTAATATTTTTAAAGACCTTGGAGTAGTAATATAAAATAATATAAATTCTACATAAATCTCCATAATTCTTTTTAAGTTTGTTGCTTTTAAAATAGTATTTCAGTTTAAGACTTTTTTTTTTTTTTAAGCAAGCAAACAAACTACCACAACACAAATGCAGGGAGAAGTGTAAAGACCTTGGATTTGTACTTTAACAAAAACTAAATGTTAGGAAATAAACCAATAGAACCCAAGGACAAAGAAATTCTGAAAATTAGTCAAGTGTCATGCAAAAACAGACTTGAGGTTTGGGTGTCATTTGAACTAGAATACTTATATCTCCTCAATTTCCTGCTTTAGGCATGCAGCCTCACGGTGACCTGCTGTATGTGATTTTTTTTTTATGTGATTCTTTTTGATGGAAATTGTTTTATATCTCAGATATATTCATTTGAGAAAATGATATGCAGCATGACATACCTCAGCAAAAGAAGAACTTCTAATAATTAAAAAATATCAATACTTTCCTTAGTAGCCATTAATTTAAAAGTTAGTTTCCCTAGGGTTGAAACCAGTAGCTGAATGTAACCTCATATTTTTTTCCTCATATATTTCCAAAAACAAACATGGATTTATATTCAAAATATAAAAAGTGGGGATCCCTGGGTGGCGCAGCGGTTTGGCGCCTGCCTTTGACCCAGGGCGCGATCCTGGAGACCCGGGATCGAATCCCACGTCAGGCTCCCGGTGCATGGAGCCTGTTTCTCCCTCTGCCTGTGTCTCTGCCTCTCTCTCTCTCTCTCTGTGACTATCATAAATAAATAAAAATTAAAAAAAAAATTTAAAAAAAACCAAAATATAAAAAGTGTTAAATTTATTAAGTGTATTTGTTTGTTTTTATTTCTTTATAGTGCAAATATCATGTTCACTTCCAGTAAGGATATCTTTAGACACTGCATTCATTACCGGTCCTCAGGGAGGGCAAAATAAGCTTAATTCTCAGGATATGTTCATTTCAGTCTTCAAAGACTTACCTGAACAATCTCTGATAATCCAAAAGAATTGGGTGGCTAAACACAGCATTATGTAGTTTTTGTCAGTATTTAATTTAAATAACAAACATTATGACATCTAATACTGCACCTGGAACCTAACAAGTATTCAATAAATGTTTGCTAAATGAGGAGGAATAAAACAGAATTAATTGCTTCAGTTTCCTGGCCTTTTTCAATCTAGAGAAAAACAGAAACTAGATGGTTACCTAAATCAAAGAGACAATTTTAGCCTGAAAATGTTCTCTGGATTCTGAATTACTGGATTTTAGGAAATATTTCTGTATGTATTTTCCTCATATGACCCTACATTGGATTAATGATTAAAAAAAGACTCAGTTTAATGATCACATATGAATAAACATGGATTAATTTGGTAGAGTCTTTAAAAAAAACTTTAGTTTTTAGAGCAGTTTTAGTTTCTACATTTATAGAAACCCCCTGAAAATTCCCAAGATATCTTATCTATCATACTGTATTTATTGGTTAATAGTCATTTTTTTTCTTTAACGTTTATTTTATGCTTAGTGGATGGCAGACCAGGTCACTGTTTTGTACAATGCCAGGGACACCACTTATGCTCCGGGGAATCCTATTTACATAGAGTGCAATGGGATGGAGTTGTGCCATGTGGCCCCCTGGTGCCAGACACTATTCTAGGCACTGGTACAGGAATAGTGAGCAAAACAGACAAAAGCCTGAACTTTTAAGAAGATTATAACTTCTTACAGGGGAGGCAGTCAAGCATAAGTTAATAGACCATAGAGCATTAGAGTTGCAAGCACTGAGGAGAAGACTAAATTAGGCGGAGATCCTGAGAGGGCAGGAGCTAGCAGGGAAATTTGGGATTGGTGTGAAAGAGTTCTGTGAGAAGGATTCGGGTAAAGTTGTGAAAAAGCTCTGTGAGTGAGTGAGTGTATGTGTACATAGTCGATTGTTATATAGAGTCTGAGAAGGTCTCGGAAAGTAGAAATGGGTTATCATTGGTTGTTTCTCAGACACAACTGAGTTTTAAATGAAGTATGTTGCACTGCACATGCAACTCAAGAGTATCAGATGAAAACAGGGCAGAGCTGAAAGTCAATGTGGAGCCTGTCAGAGCCACCGTGGCATAAATTAGTTCAACTGTTCATTACGTTTTGTGAAAATACGAGATGTCAAACATAAATGCAAAGTAGAAGGGATGCCTCGAAAACAGGCATAACGGGACATGTCCAAGGCACACCTGAATGTTTGTAACCCTAATTACAAAGGAGTGGTGAAAGAACTTGAAAGCAGCAAGAGAGAACAACAAATACTCTACCGATACAGGTAAGGTGGCCTAATGAGCAGACTTTTAAGTCAAAAATGGATATAATTGACTAATATGAAATATGCATTTTTCTCTCTCAGTTTCTCAGGAATAAAAGGGAGCAGGATTACTTGTCGGTGGAAATTAGTCAAAAAAGGACAAAGCAGAAGTGGGATTAACCATTTACTTGGCATTTCCTTTAAAAGCTAATAGAAATGAGAAAAATGAGGATTCTCAAAACTCCAGGTACGTAAATTTGAGTCTTCACGGCTTTGTATTTACTCTCAAATATAAAAGAAGAAAGAAGAAAAGAGATCATGTCAAAAAGAAGGAATAACATTTGATTATATGGTTCTACGTGATTTAGCCATTAGGCAGACAGATGAAAATACTTGGTTTTTTTTAAGATATTAAATGTAAAGTGCATGAAATTGCAAGCTAATAGTAATAATGATATAACAACCCAAACAGCTACCAGTTAATGTGCACTTAACTCTGCCAGGTACTGTGCTAAGCACTTTACACACATTATATTATTTAATCCTCATAGGAATCAATGAGGCAGCATATAAAACTGAGAAATTTTAAAAGGATGACTGCTTTACTAAGGGTATCAGTGAGAAGAAGCACAATGAGTTATTCTAAAAATTAGAACATTAACTATAACCACGAAATTAATCTAATAAGGGATTCTTAACTCTTTCTAGTAAATAGAAAGTGAGTTATCAAACTATTTCATGAAAGCCAGACTTCTCAATGAATTTTAGAAACAACTAGACATTTTCTTACAGAGCTGGAGGGTTGGAAAAAAAAAAAAAAAAACAGTGCCAATGACAAATGAGAGCAGTGGAGTTTAGATAAAATTAATGAGGACGGGCTTGCTTCAGGCTCTTTTCTGTCCTGCATTTCTTTTCACCTGGTGTCATTATGACCTATCCCAAAGATAGCATAATCATATCAAAAAGTCTACTCATTTCCTATTTCCATGGATACACAGTAGACTTCCAGTGTCTTTTTTAGCTGCTAGTCTGAAACTGCACCAAAACCTTTCATGAATGCTGATGCTGAAATTTTGAAAAGATAGGAGATTGACTTTAAGCTATTAAATAATTTGGTTTAGCTTCACTGAAGCAAAAATATAAGAGCTCTAAAGTTGCATGTGGGTTTGTTCACTTCTATCTTGACATTGGACAGAAATATGATAGAAAACTCTGTTTAGAAGTTATTATGTCAAGGGAACATATTAGTTGACCTACAAAAGTTTCTTCCAGCACTTTGTGATGTTTGATAACGAGATTTGACAAGTAGTATGTGGCTGAATTTGCTAATAGACTCAGAAAATATTTATTAGCACCTATTTAGAGCAAGAATGTGTTGGTGCTGTAGGGCAAGCAAATGCAATGTACGTGGCAACTTCATTGTCAGTGTGCCCTTCTGGAAATCATGTAAGTGCTTGGCATCACTGATCAGAGATGTAAAAAAAAAAAAATTCTTCTCGAATATTCATTCAGAAATGAATGAAATGTGTTAGTTTAAAGAACTTTTCTCTGGGTTATTCAGTTTCTCTAGGGCAAAAGGCCATCTCTTGCCTGGGATTGCCCAGGTGGGGATTGTAATTTGCCTGGATGGCAATTTTCCTTGAAGGTACCTAGGACAGGTTGCTGAGGTCCCCGGTTCCTAATGCATGCTTTCATGAAATTCCTGTTTTTCAGCCTCTGTCTCTCTTCCTCCTTCCCCTATGCTTGGCCTTTCTAGAAGGCCACATACACTGTTTGTAGACACTCACCTAAAGCCCCACTCTTTACCTCCTGCTTTCATGTTCTGGGATGCCTCAAGCTCTGAGAGCCTCAGCTGACCTGCAGAGCTAATTAGCTCACATCTTGAAGATAGTTACCTCTATCGGCACATAGATTCAACTTCTTTATATAGTCACTTATCATTTTCCCATCTTTATTTCTAAAATTTTGCTAAAAACTTTCATCCACTGTTGCTTCCCCCTCCCATTCTCATCATAAATATTTATTTTTCTTTCTTTCTGTCATTTCCCATGTTTGGGAGAGGAAGAAAACATCAATACACTTCACTTACTTGGTAGTCTCTATATAATAAGTATTCAATAATTTATATGATAGTAGATAACAGAAAAATTTTGCAAAATATAGGCTATCTACCTTAGTCATAAATGAGGAAAAGATTTTTCATCTCTTCTCTTCCTTTCTTCCCTACAACGGACTTGGTCTTCTTGCTTTTTTATTTGTATTCTCTATTTTAATCAACATTCTGTTCATGGAGTTAGCTCTTACTCCCTTTTGTGAAAGTGGGAATTTGTTGTTAAGGACTGAAATGAATATAGATTCTTCCCCACTAGCCAGAAATATAGCTGTTGTGGTGCTTCCTGTGAAGCCATGTTATTGGTAGGAACTATCCCCTCACTCTCCTAATCTGCACACAATGAGGTCAGAATATGACCTCTTAATTATGTCATGCTAAGTATCCTGCCATTAGTAGGTATTATGCATGTGCATCTATGCATATGGTCAGTAAGTCACACTGTACAGGTTACAGGTCATTATTGCATGTCATGGATAGAGGTAGGTGAAGTAAAAGGCTCAGAATCAATAGGAAATAAATAAGGCTGTTTTGGCCTCTCCCCTCTTAACAACAAACAGCAGTCTAAAGTGACACAAGAGTCATTCTAAAATGATATCAAGAGTTATGGCCCTGGGGGTACGATTACATAGGATTGTGGTTATAGGCATTTATAGGCAGAAGACAGTCTCTCCATCTCAGGGAGTCTGAAATTAAAAAAAAAAAGAAAAGAAAAAAGAACAGATGGGGTTGTTTCAGGACCTGGTCAGCATTAGAGATTCAACAGACAGAGATCCCAGTCTCAGATCATATGTCCTTTTAAGAACTAACAAAGAGATCAAGGTGGACTCTGATCAGATATGACATGTTAAATCTTGTTGGGTAAGGTATCTCAAACAATACAAAACCAAGACTATAAGATCATTCTTTGATAGTACCATGGCAGTAGGTGTCACCTGAGGAAGAAATCTCTAGACAGGTGCAGTTGTGTAGTACTTAGGAACATTACCTACTTCCCAGTCACAACTGAAAATATGGTGGTTCAGATGATGCACAGTTCTCCATCTATAGTTCAGTTTATAAGGTTATCTCCTTTTCCATGAACAGTCTCTAGCTCCACAAGGGCCAGGGACCCAGCCACAAGATGCTCCCCAATGAAGAATAGTTCAGGCAAAGAATTGGTTACTTAGCATATAAAGCTCAAGTTGCAGAGTATCTTGTCACAGAACGCTTTCTGGATCTGGGCTCCAGTCAGAACTAGAGGTCTTATGAGTTGCTTACATAAATATATAGTTGCATACTAAAACCAGAATTGCCTACTCTTTCCTACTGGTGGGTGCCTTAAGATGCAGCAATCAGTCTCACTTTAGAGAAGATCCCCCAGCATGCCTCAGAACAATAGACTACTAGAAATTTCCCTGATATAACAAGACCCTGAATTTTCACAAGATTTAGCTCCTTTTGACATGTTAGTCTCTTGATATGGTACCAAGACTACTGGCTACTACTTAATGTCATTCGGTCTAATTAATAGAATGTCCTTTATTTAATGGATAAACTCAATATTTTATAAGATACCAAGACATTAAGGTTCTTTGGGAAAATTGTATTACAATGAACAGAAAAGCTAACATAGGTTCAGAGGTAGAGCATCACATTGCGCTCTCCATTTTATAAGCCAGACTGCTTCTAATAGTCTTTATTACCACCAAGAAACAGAAAAGTCTTCCAAGTCAATTGATGATGGGTAGATTGATCTGGTAAAGATATAATATCTGGAATGATAATTCCAGTTGGCCTTTTCATTAAGTTTTCAGTAATACAAACTTTTCCCTCAAAATTCATGAAGGATTCTTGCATTTTTGCATTATGCAAGGAAAAATAAATTGAGGCATGGTAAAAATTATCACTCTAAGTCCTTCAAGAATTTGATGGTACTTATTTTCTGTAAGTTCCCATGGCATGAGATGGGCATTGTTTTTCTATTTTGGTGATGTTAAGGGATAAAATGAAGCTGCAAAGGATGATTCCAAAGACGTTTATGGCTTTTCCCACTAAAATATCTCTTAGTAATATGAGGATTTGTTTCAGAGTGAAGTATGTCTATCTGGAGTACACAATATGTTATCTGACCTATATATTTCCTCTATTTGCTATTTTAATTTTTCAGATATTAGTAATTCACAATCAGTTGCCAAAAAAGCATGAGTTTTTATTGGTTATTTTTTTTTCTCAGATTAGTTAACTCTGGTGAAAGGATACATAACCGTCTGGAGAAGATTTCTGGCAGAAATTGTAACTGTATTCCTTAAGTTGACCTAGCCTTTCCCTCAATCAATAGATTTTAGTTCTAATGACTGGTTTAGATGTGAGAGCCAAGTGAGAAGCTTGTAATCCCACTGTGATAACTAGAGTCAAGTTTCTGCTTCCAGTCATAGAAACTGTTCTTATTATACGTATCAAGCAACACCTTTGAAAGCTGCCTACCTATTTCATTTCAACTGATCAACAGTATCATAAAGACTGCATAATGGTACTGTAGTCCTCTAAACTCAAATTAATGTCTCTAAGCGCTATTTCTAACTAAAAGGAAACAGCTCCTTAGAAATTCTTAATTCCCTGACTACAGCAGGAAACATGCACTATTAACATGTGCTATTATAATTGTTACTATTATTTTTATTCCTATGTGATTAACATCAATTCATTGCTGTCCTATTGTACCTGCTGCCCATGATCGCTACCCTGGCGATCACACTATATACCTTACTTTGAAAATAGAACTGCTTTCATTTGTGTAGAATAGCTTGATTCTCAATGACATGAGAACAATTACTCATTTCCTGTATTGCAAAATGCACATACAGCTGGGTCTGAATAACACAAACAATATTATCAATACTATTGACAAACATGATAAAGGAAAATAGTTTAAAACTGTTTTTGAAAGATTGTTTTCATTTTGTTTTTAAATCTCTATGCTATTTTGACTTATGACAGACTTATTTAATTTACTTTAATTTTTATAAATTGCATTTAAATTTTTAAAAAGATTTTATTTATTTATTCTTGATAGACAGAGAGAGAGAGAGAGAGAGAAATAGAGAGGCAGAAACACAGGCAGAGGGAGAAGCAAGCTCCATGCCAGGAGACTGACGTGGGACTCGATCCCGACACTCCAGGATTGTGCCCTGGACCAAAGGCAGGCGCCAAACCGCTGAGCCACCCAGGGATCCCTGCATTTTAAAATTTAATTGTTTTACAATTATGTTTATTTACATAGATTCAACAATACATCTGAAATAAAGATTAACAATGAAATCTCTTGAAAGAATCTGCAATCTTAGAAAAGATTCTATCCCTCACCATGCCACCTCACTATTACCATTCTATATGTAAATATAATCATTTTTCATTTCTCAGTGGCTTATTCTTCCATGTTTTAAATTTTTCTTATTAAGGTATCCATATAGTGAAATTCTTTTTAGTGTAAAATTTTCAAATTTTGACAAGCACATACAGTTGCATAATCACAACAGTCAAAATATAGCATCCCCTCCTAAGTCCCTTTCATGCTCCTTATAGTCAAACCCACAACCACCTCAGCCTCTGGCAACCACTAATTGGTTTTATGCCTTTATAGTTTAATATTTTTTTCAGAATGTCATAGAAATGGAATCTTGTAGTATGTAGACTATTAGAGCAGGGTTCTTTAACTTATCAGAATGAATTTGGTGTTGATTGTTGTATATATCAGTAGTACATTTCTTTTTTATTGTTATGTAACATTCCGTTATAGAGATGTACATTTATTTATTTATTTAAATTAAATTAGCCAACATATAGTACATCATTAGGTTCAGATGTAGAGCTCAACAATTGATCAGTTGCATACAACACTCAGTGCTCATCACATCATTTGCCTTCCTTAATGCCCATCACCCAGTTACCCCATTCCCCCACCCATACCCCTCCAGCAACCCTCAGTTTGTTTCCTATAGTTAAGAGTCTCCCATGGCTTGTCTTCCTCTCTGATGACTTCCCATTCAGTTTTCCCTCCCTTCCTCTATGATCCTCTGCACTGTTTCTTGTATTTTACATATGACTGAAACCATACATTAATTGTCTATCTGATTGACTTATTTCCCTCAGCATAATATCCTCCAGGTCCATCCATGTCAATGTAAATGGTAAGTATCCATCCTTTCTTGTGGTTAAGTAATATTCTAATATATATATATGTATATATATATATATATATATATATATATATATACATATATATATATATAAATGGTAAGTATTCATCCTTTCTGATGGTTAAGTAATATTCTAATATATATATAATATAATATATAAAATATTTTTCTTTTTTGGGTATTAAGCATATTTTTTACAAGTATTATAAAGCAAATTTGTCTTTAAAATATCATAATTTTATTATTTATCTAGTAATTAAACTATTAAATCTTTAATATGATATCATCCATATTGTTATATTTAAATACCATCTATTTTTATTTTTTATTTATTTTTTTAAGATTTTATTTATTTTTTCATGAGAGACAGAGAGAGAAAGAGGCAGAGGTATAGGTAGAGAGAGATGGGGAGCCTACTGCAGAATCCTGGAATTCCAGGACCACACCCTGAGCCGAAGGCAGACACTCAACCACTGAGCCACCCGGGTGTCTCATCATCACCTATTTTTAATAAAGGAGTAAAAAGTGCTGTAACTATAGCATGTTATTTCCTTAAGAGAAATAAGTAGAAAGAATAAATCCTGAATAGAGCGTCTAAAATTGTTGGATAATTCATGACATCACCTTATTTTAATTGCACATTAGACATTATATGACACTCATTTTAACCTAAATCATGATGAACATTTTCACACATGAAAAGGAGCTATAGTAGCAAAATCTCATTTTATACATCGGTAATTTGAGAAGTGTCATCTGATTAGACTTGCAGAGTGAACAACAATAAAGGCCCAAGTTTCCAGCTTCTATATAACATCCATAATTCTCCTCATATTAACATTTTAAATTCATCAGAATCCCAGGATTCTTGTCACCTGTGTATGACACTTTCCTTTTAAATTAGAATAAGTGTGTGGCACTTTCCTTTAAAATTATAATTAAAAAAATTGTTAGATGTGCAGGAGAAGGGGATAGATGCTTTTCAGATCAACATGCAAATTCCCTGCCAAAGAAGATTAAGTCTTCACATTTGTGAATTCCTTTCATCAGTCTCTTACAGGCCCATCTTACAAGGGTATATGACTGGAACTTCTTTGGGGATGTTTGACCACATGGAGATTTGGGATCATCCTCCAAGTGTATAATCAATAGTAGCATAGATAAGCTGAGAAGTCACAAAAGTAATTTTGGAATTCACCCTCAGTCGTCCAACCATTCACTAAAAACAAATACACAAACATTTATGTAGGATTCACCATAGACAGTTCTAGACATATAAAGAGTCAGAAACAGTGCTAGTAGGTCTTTATTCATGTAAAGTTGATCATTCATTGTCACCTGATTTATCAAACTCATCTCTTTCCACAGACATAAGGTACATAAGATACATAGATAGATACAGGACTAGTTACCCTGCAAAGTTGTGTTAGGGAAACAACACATAAGGAAAGCAAATTTGAAGGAAATTTCATTGCTGTTTTATGCAATCTGATTATAATGGGCCTCATTCTCTCTCTACAAGAAAATAAACAAGTTACTGGTTTTGATGAAATCTATATATTGGTCAATCTTTATAAATCTAGAGATATATATTTTTTCATGTTAAATTACATCCCCAGCCTGATTCTTCACAAAATAGGCAATGGGGCGATACCTATTATCAAAGGCAAAATGATGATTCATTGTTTTTGTTTTTATAAAACACAAAAAGTTTCCTATAATTTATAACAAATTAGGAGTATAAGCAACTCCATTTTAAGAAGTAGCAATGTGTTATCTTTTACATGGTATCAAAGTTTTTGACAAAGCTAATCAACCAAAAAATAAAACAACTAATAGCCCCCCGTCCCTCCAACAAACCTAGCAAATTAGAGTTTCATTAAAACCAGTGTCAAATTAGGATGTTTGGCCCAGAAACAAATCAACTTGTTTTCAAAGAAAAGAGGTAATAACGAAGTTTGGGAATGGTCTCTACTAATTCTCTCTCTCTGAAAAGTCAAATGGTTTCTTTCCTTATAAAATGTGCAACTGGATAGATGTGTGAGAAGTTTTCAAAAATGTATGGCTAACTTCCTAAACATATCTTGAATCAAAAATATTTAAATACTACAGTAGTTTTTGAACAATAAGAATATTGGTTAAAGTATCTGTGAAGGATATGCAACATTGGAGAGGAGGGGCAAGACGGCGGCAGAGCAGGGTCTCCAAGTCACCTGTCCCCAACAAATTACCTAGAAAGCCTTCAAATCATCCTGAAAATCTACGAATTCGGCCTGAGATTTAAAGAGAGACCAGCTGGAATGCTACAGTGAGACGAGTTCACGCTTCTATCAAGGTAGGAAGACGGGAAAAAAGAAATAAAGACACAAAAGGCCTCCGAGGGGGAGGGGCCCCGCGAGGAGCCGGGCTGAGGCCGGGGCAAGTGTCCCCAGGACAGGAGAGCCCCGTCCCGGAGGAGCAGGAGCTGCACCAACCTGCCCCGCGGAAAGGGGCCCGCAGGGAATTAGAGCAGGACCCAGGAGGGCGGGGATGCCCTCCGGCTCCGGGGACACTAAGAGGCACCTGCGCCCCGGGAGATGCGCCGAGCTCCCTAAGGGCTGCAGCGCGCAGGGCGGGACCTGGAGCAGCTCGGAGTATAGTGAGAGATGAAGAGGGACACTATATCATACTCAAAGGATCTATCCAACAAGAGGACTTAACAATCCTCAATATATATGCCCCAAATGTGGGAGCTGCCAAATATATCAATAAATTAATAACCAAAGTGAAGAAATACTTAGATAATAATACACTTATACTTGGTGACTTCAATCTAGCTCTTTCTATACTCATAGGTCTTCTAAGGACAACATCTCCAAAGAAACGAGAGCTTTAAATGATACACTGGACCAGATGGATTTCACAGATATCTACAGAACTTTACCTCCAAACTCAACTGAATACACATTCTTCTCAAGTTCACATGGAACTTTCTCCAGAATAGACCACATACTGGGTCACAAATCGGGTCTGAACCGATACCAAAAGATCGGGATAGTCCCCTGTATATTCTCAGACAATAATGCCTTGAAATTAGAACTTAATCACAACAAGAAGTTTGAAAGGACCTCAAAAACGTGGAGGTTAAGGACCGTCCTGCTAAAAGATGAAAGGGTCAACCAGGAAATTAAGGAAGAATTAAAAAGATTCATGGAAAGTAATGAGAATGAAGATACACCCGTTCAAAATCTTTGGGATGCAGCAAAAGCAGTCCTAAGGGGGAAATATATCGCAATAAAAGCATCCATTCAAAAACTGGAAAGAACTAAAATACAAAAGCTCACCTTACACATAAAGGAACTAGAGAAAAAGCAACAAATAGACCCCACCCCCAGCAGAAGAAGAGAGTTAATTAAGATTCGAGCAGAACTCAATGAAATCAATACCAGAAGAACTGTGGAACAGATCAACAAAACCAGGAGTTGGTTCTTTGAAAGAATTAATAAGATAGATAAACCATTAGCCCACCTTATTAAAAAGAAGAGAGAGAAGACTCAAATTAATAAAATCATGAATGAGAAAGGAGAGATCACTACCAACACCAAGGAAATACAAACGATTTTAAAAACATATTATGAACAACTATACGCCAATAAATTAGGCAATCTAGAAGAAATGGATGCATTCCTGGAAAGCCACAAACTACCAAAACTGGAGCAGGAAGAAATTGAAAACCTGAACAGGCCAATAACCAAGGAGGAAATTGAAGCAGTCATCAAAAACCTCCCAAGACACAAAAGTCCAGGGCCAGATGGCTTCCCAGGGGAATTCTATCAAACGTTTAAAGAAGAAATCATACCTATTCTACTAAAGCTGTTTGGAAAGATAGAAAGAGATGGAGTACTTCCAAATTCGTTCTATGAGGCCAGCATCACCTTAATTCCGAAACCAAAGACCCCACCAAAAAGGAGAATTACAGACCAATATCCCTGATGAACATGGATGCAAAAGTTCTCAACAAGATACTAGCCAATAGGATCCAACAACACATTAAGAAAATTATTCACCATGACCAAGTAGGATTTATCCCCGGGACACAAGGCTGGTTCAACACTCGTAAAACCATCAATGTGATTCATCATATCAGCAAGAGAAAAACCAAGAACCATACGATCCTCTCATTAGATGCAGAGAAAGCATTTGACAAAATACAGCATCCATTCCTGATCAAAACCCTTCAGAGTGTTGGGATAGAGGGAACTTTCCTCGACATCTTAAAAGCCATCTACGAAAAGCCCACAGCAAATATCGTTCTCAATGGGGAAGCACTGGGAGCCTTTCCCCTAAGATCAGGAACAAGACAGGGATGTCCACTCTCACCACTGCTATTCAACATAGTATTAGCAGTCCTAGCCTCAGCAATCAGACAACAAAAAGATATTAAAGGCATTCAAATTGGCAAAGAAGAAGTCAAACTCTCCCTTTTCGCTGATGACATGATACTCTACATAGAAAACCCAAAAGCCTCTATCCCAAGATTGCTAGAACTCATACAGCAATTTGGTAGCGTGGCAGGATACAAAATCAATGCCCAGAAATCAATGGCATTTCTATACACTAACAATGAGACTGAAGAAAGAGAAATTAAGGAGTCAATCCCATTTACAATTGCACCCAAAAGCATAAGATACCTAGGAATAAACCTAACCAAAGAGCTAAAGGATCTATACCCTAAAAACTACAGAACACTTCTGAAAGAAATTGAGGAAGACACAAAGAGATGGAAAAATATTCCATGCTCATGGATTGGCAGAATTAATATTGTGAAAATGTCAATGTTACCCAGGGCAATTTACATGTTTAATGTAATTCCTATCAAAATACCATGGACTTTCTTCAGAGAGTTAGAACAAATTATTTTAAGATTTGTGTGGAATCAGAAAAGACCCCGAATAGCCAGGGGAATTTTAAAAAAGAAAACCATAGCTGGGGGCATCACAATGCCAGATTTCAGGTTGTACTACAAAGCTGTGGTCATCAAGACAGTGTGGGACTGGCACAAAAACAGACATATAGATCAATGGAACAGAATATAGAACCCAGAAGTTGACCCTGAACTTTATGGTCAACTAATATTCTATAAAGGAGGAAAGACTATCCATTGGAAGAAAGACAGTCTCTTCAATAAATGGTGTTGGGAAAATTGGACATCCACATGCAGAAGAATGAAACTAGACCACTCTCTTTCACCATACACAAAGATAAACTCAAAATGGATGAGAGATCTAAATGTGAGACAAGAGTCCATCAAAATCCTAGAGAAGAACACAGGCAACACCCTTTTTGAACTTGGCCACAGTGACTTCTTGCAAGATACATCCCCGAAGGCAAAAGAAACAAAAGCAAAAATGAACTATTGGCACTTCATCAAGATAAGAAGCTTTTGCACAGCAAAGGATACAGTCAACAAAACTAAAAGACAACCTACAGAATGGGAGAAGATATTTGCAAATGACATATCAGATAAAGGGCTGGTTTCCAAGATCTATAAAGAACTTATTAAACTCAACAGCAAAGAAACAAACAATCCAATCATGAAATGGGCAAAAGACATGAAGAGAAATATCACAGAGGAAGACATGGACATGGCCAACATGCACATGAGAAAGTGCTCTGCATCACTTGCCATCAGGGAAATACCACGATGAGATACCACCTCACACCAGTGAGAATGGGGAAAATTAACAAGGCAGGAAACCACAAATGTTGGAGAGGATGCGGAGAAAAGGAAACCCTCTTACACTGTTGGTGGGAATGTGAACTGGTGCAGCCACTCTGGAAAACTGTGTGGAGGTTCCTCAAAGAGTTAAAAAATAGTGCAATAGCAATTGCACTGCTGGGGATTTACCCCAAAGATTCAGATGCAATGAAACTGCAGGACACCTACACCCCGATGTTTCTAGCAGCAATGTCCACAATAGCCAAACTGTGGAAGGAGCCTCGGTGTCCATCGAAAGATGAATGGATAAAGAAGCTGTGGTCTATGTATACAATGGAATATTGCTCAGCCATTAGAAACGACAAATACCCACCATTTGCTTCAACGTGGATGGAACTGGAGGGTATTATGCTGAGTGAAGTAAGTCAATTGGAGAAGGACAAACAGTGTATGTTCTCATTCATTTGGGGAATATAAATAATAGTGAAAGGGAATATAAGGGAAGGGAGAAGAAATGTGTGGGAAATATCAGGAAGGGAGACAGAACACAAAGACTCCTAACTCTGGGAAGTGAACTAGGGGTGGTGGAAGGGGAGGAGGGCGGGGGTGGGGGTGAATGGGTGACGGGCACTGAGGGGGACACTTGACGGGATGAGCACTGGGTGTTATTCTGTATGTTGGTAAATTGAACACCAATAAAAATTAATTTATTAAAAAATGGGAAAAAAGATATGCAACATTATTTTTTAATTGAGTTTATACTAATCTTTAGTGATATTTTTCTCTTTTTCTTCATTTCCTCTATTCTACTTCCATACTGATTGAATTTCTTCTCTGAAAGCTCAGGAATAGAAACCAGTAAATCAAGAAATGTCTTTATATCCCACACTGAATATGCTTTGACATTGGATACCTGTTAATAAGTGGCAATGATAGTCACTTAGACAGGCAGCTCTTGAGTGCCTCTGCCATGGAGCATTGCTAGGAAATGTATGAGAAAGGTGCCCTCTCTGTCCAGTTCCCCATGCTTGGCTCTCTCTTATATAGGCTATGAAGTATGAATAACTTAGAGGATGTAGGGGGAGGACGGTAAACTCTGTGGGCAGAGTGATTGACTGATAAAGGAGGAATTCTGACACCACTTATGGAAGAAATTGAAGAAGTGTCAACATCCAGTAACATGGTCTGGTTATAGTCACAAAAGGCTAAAACCTTTTCTATTCAAATGGAGGGCAGGGATTCAGTCATTCGAGGAATGCCATCCATTTATTAAATAATACTGTTGCCTTGATATACGGGCATTTTAAGTTTTTTAAAAATAGAATATTTAGGGAATTTATTCACAAGTTTCACATTCCTGAGACTTTAATATTATGCTTCTATTTTTAGCTACTTTTCTTGGAACCATTTTGATGATTTTGCTGCAACTTTTAACTAAAATTTAATTTAGAAACCCACTTGTTGACTTTTATCAAATTAACCAGACTATCTGTCTTGGTTTGGTTTGGTGGTTTTTTGTTCTTTTTTCATTTGCTCTCATTATTAGGTGGGAACATCTTCTTGTGGTTTTCTATGTCCTGAATAGAAACATAAGTCTTCCTACAGTTGACCGCGGGTACCTGTACTTAGTGTAGTTCCTAGGGTCCCAGAGGGCTTTCCTCAATGTCAGTGTTCTACTCGTAGCTCTTGGAGTCCCTGCAAGCCTGTGCTTAGGTGAGGCTTCATTCCACACAATTACCCTGTCTCCAGAAGCAGCCTGCTGTTGCTGGTTACGAAGTACTAGGCTTATGTGGGGTGGAAGGATTCTTAATTCTCCCCATTCACCTAATGTTTAATAACTTCATCTTAAGGTAATAGTATTTATGATTTACATATTTTTTCTCATTGGAAAAGGATCGCACATGTCTATGAGTAAGATTAAATGAACAGAAAGGCTTATAGAATTCATACATCTATACATTTAAAAAAGAGAAAAATTAATAACAAATAACTTTTCTAAAAACCTAACTAAGTATAGAAGAGACACAAGAATAGCTAATTAGAGGTCAAAATATAATTCAGAGATTCATATCAAAAACCTAAAAATCTATGAAATAGAAAATTGTCAATTTTTAAACATCATTCGTTTATGAGGTTAATTTTAAGAATTTTTGAAAAATTATTTTCCTACCAAAAACACATTTTATACTCCATTCAGTTAACAATTAATTTGGAAATAAACTCAGATAAAAATTCAACAAGAAGGATTGCTTATTGATACCCATCCTTTAATGTGAGTGAGATTCATTTGTTGTGGTAGGTAGCTCCAATTCCATCATGAGAATGGGACCGTTGGCGGAGGTAGGTTAGAAATAAGGACAAATAAGAAGGGCAGTTCTGATGTGCATTAATCTATGGGTCAGAGCATCATTTTGTCTAAGGAGGTACCATGTGCTTTCTGAGGCTAAAGAGCAGAATGTGGATATTTGGAGTTAGGAGTTTAGGAGAGGGAGCTGTAGGCAGCAGAACAAGCACAAAGTATGGAACACTGAAAATAACTAGGATATGATCCATTAACCGAATACCGACATTGGAGCTGATATACCATGACATATTTCTTACAAATAGTTAACGTATGTCTGTCTGTAAAAAGTAAAAAGAAAACCATTTAAGTTGTGGTCTTCTCAAATTGAAAAATGTATGAGACAGAGAGAAGTGACTTAAAGAGATCTCAACATATTTTTGAAATACTGAAAACCAGAATTTGGGGTAAAAGTCAAATCAAATGAATTATTTAGCAAAGCAAAGTGCTCTATGGCTACAAGTCTAGACAGTATGAAAATATCTTAATAAAACTTGATAAGTTCTGTCAACAAATCAATATTTTCCCAGTTTTATTTGATTTAAAAAAATCAAAATAACTGTTTTCTCCAACTGAATGTAGCTTTAGATCAAAAGTCCTCAGAAGGTGAGGTTCAAATTTGTTAAAATACCTTGGAATATGGTGTTCATGATTCTTCATTTAGCTTAAGTCTTGAGACTAGCTTTTCTTGCTATTTGATTATAATACTTATATGAGTCTCAAAAAGACATGATTTCCAATTGTGAGAAAATCTATTATTTAAAAATGTTTACAGTGATAGGAAGTTGCAGAAAAAGGCCTGTCTTCCTTCAGACAAATGCTATTCTGTTGATTTGTTAGGATTTAAACAAATGCTATTCTATCGATATGTTAGAACAAAGCAAGTGCCTGATACCTACTTGGTTCTCAGTCATTTCTTACGAAGGAAGAGAGATTCAGCTACCTAAACACAAAGATAATGACTTAGAACACACTTGCTGTTTAGTAGTCGATAAGAATTCCCTTTCATACTTTTCTTCCAGCTAAAAATGCATATAATGGAATTATAACATTTTCCTAGCAAAATTAGATGCATATTTGTTTTTAAAATTTTTAAGAAACAACTCCCATCTTTCTTCTCTGCAAGAGATCAAATAAATCATAAAGCACGCCTTAAAAACAGTTTTAACCAAAGTGTACACACACAATCAATATTTTTAATGTTCTCTTAACTTTTATGTAAAGTGCCAGAGTAAACATCTGGTTGCTTTGTAAGGGATCTACACATCTCCCTCCCACTTCATCCTTCCCCTTTCCTAACTCCAAACATACACAAAAAATTTTTAAATTTCTTGAGGGCCACAGCTGGATACAGAATTATATTGAATATTAAAATGATGAACCACATCTTTCCTTTTCATGATGGGTGCTTATGCTGAGTGGTAAATATTTTGGCATGATTAAGTATGTCATAAATGGATTCACTTTGCAATGTGTTGACCAGTTTAACTTTTTCACCCCAGCTAGATTCATCAAAGTTTTGTTTAATATCTGAATGTTCTTCATTGTATTTTCTGATGTTAAAGCAGCAACATATGGTGCTTTGCAACAAAAGATAATTAGAATTTTGCCTTGCCTGCCTTTAATGTTCTAGTGTGTAAAAAAAAAACAGAAAACAAACAAAACCCCCCAAAAACCTGTTAATGGAATTTACAAAAAATAGGGTGTAATGAGAATAAGAAAAATTACTAAATAAATAATCAATTTAACACCATCATTTGTACATTTCTAGCCAATGAGAATAAATATAAATGTCCTGAGTATTATTTATAGCAAATTAAAAATAAATCCAGATCTCCTTTACATCAGGAAAGAAAGAAAGAAGAAAGAAGGAAGGAAGAAAGGAAGGAAGGAAGGAAGGAAGGAAGGAAGGAAGGAGAAAGAAAGAAAGAAAGAAAGAAAGAAAGAAAGAAAGAAAGAAAGAAAAAGAAATAAAGAAAGAAAGAAAGAAAGAAAAAGAAAGAAAATACCCTTCCATCCTAAAGTGATTGGAAGCCATTTGATTATGTCATTATCTCTGCCACTATCTCTTCTTGCTAAGATACCTAGAGTTTTATTAATAATTTCAGTCCTTGGACATTTCTGCACTTCCTATTTCTCCTTGTTATTTTGGCAATCTATGTTGTCAAAATGAAAATTTCATCATGAATTGTAACCTCCAATGAGAAGTATAGTGCTTAGCAAATAGTAGAAAATAAGTAACTGATAAATCAATTAACAAAAGAATTAGATTTTTTCATAAAGTTTCTTATATTAATGTCACTGAATAATCAGGCTTCAGAGGAGAGTGAGTCTTAAGTCTAGGAAAGACCATGCTGTACCTTAGTCCTTCCTTCCCCTCAGTGTTGATTTTTCTAGGATGCTTTCTCTTTTGTTATTTCTAATCTTTGTGGTCATTCTTGAGAAATTTTTACACAAAGTCTGTGTCTTTTGTGTCTTTTCCTGTTTTTCTGCTCTTTCTTATTGCTATGGAAGTGTCTGATTCTATTCATCACCAAACTTTTTGGCTTTTGCTTTAAGAAACCATGATTATGAAATTATGCCTCTGTTCTAGATTTTCATTCGATAGTACTTGATTTTGATTTTGCATTTCCATTCTTATGCCATGTCTACATTGCCATACCAACAAAACTAATCTCTATCAGCCACGTTTGAAATCTCCCTCATGATGGAAGAGATAATTATATAGTCATAATATTAGTTTCATATCTAGTTTTATATATTTTTTAAGATTTTATTTGTTCATGTGAGAGAGAGAAAGAGAAAGAGAGAGAGAGAGGCAGAGACATAAGCAGAGGGAGAAGCAGGCTCCATGCAGGAAGCCTGACGTGGGACTCAGGGATCACACCCTGAGCCAAAGGCCGAGGCTCAACCGCTGAGCCACTCAGACATCCCTAGTTTTTTATTTAATTTGAAAGTAGAGGAGAAAGTATTAGGCCTCACTTCCCAACCCTGCTCCCCCATTTGTAATTTCTGCTATACAACATCAGGAGCTTACCAGAACAACGTAATTTTTATTTATTCATTCCTCATAAATATTGTGTTAGTGACAGGGTGGGGAGTTATTGTTATTTTGGAGGGGATGTACCACGAAGCTACTTAGGCCAGAAATTTGTGAATCCTTTCTTACATAGGTCCCTCAAAGGCACAAATTTCTGGCCTAAGTAGCAATCTACTCACATGATCCTGTATTTTTGCCAAACCTCAATCCATTAAGTCCATGGCCTTTTGCTATTCAGTAGCTCTGTAGTCACTTTTCTCTGTGTGCAGAGACATTAGAACAGTTGGGAACATTCTAAAGGATTAGCAATAGACAAGATAAAATTATTTGGGGAGTACTGATGTATACCATGGTTTGTAGTCACTTTTGTATTTACTTAAGGTTATTGTTGTCATCCTCTGTATACAAATAATTTAGTAATATCCTTTCTCACCACTATACTGATTTACATGAAGTCATGAAATGAAGGTTTAGATCAAGTGATCTTACTACAAAATTAACTTGTCAAGTATCATTTGCCAGAGGAAGTATGTGGATAATAGAAGAAGTAAAAAATTTGGAACATATAGAGGCAGAAGCCAGCATGTGGAAAATTCTTCATGTATTTATATATATCTAGTGATTGGGAGAATTTTATATACATATATTTATATTTATTTATTTATGTAGTTACAAGCAAAGAAAAAATGTTTTTCGTTTAAACCTGGTTAAAAGATGTTTATCCAAGTCAAATAGATAATTAGTAATGTAAAGTTATCAATTCATTATTTTTCCATCTTTTTAAGAGAAATCACACAAAACAGAATTTTCCAAATTTTCTATGAATATAGCCCACGACTTTGTAGTAGTAATAATAAATACTGAAAAATTCTCTGGGTTTGATTAGGTCTTATATAGTCTAATATTCAATATAAAAATTAATCAAGTTTGCTAGAAGAAAGAATAGATTTTCTATTCTCTACATAGATAATAACAAAATTTGCCATATGAAGAGGCAATCAAAAAGGATGAGCCAAACATGTAGGAATAAAGTATTATCAGAGGTATGTCTGTTAATCCATTTAAAAACGTCATGTTTCCAAAATTTTTAATACTTGTGATAATTATCATATTTAAAAATAATTTGATTTATTTTACAATCTGTTCGAACAAATATCCTTTGCATACTTAACTTTATGTTCATAATTTTTATTCATTTTCTTAAAGAAGCCTCCCAAATTGGCTGAATAAAATGTGGATATATCCTAGCTAGGGATTGTTTATGATGTCTTCTTATTCCTCTAGCACTATCATTTTGAACAATCTAATAGGAAAAACATTCCATAATTGTAAATAATGATAACATAAGAGACAAAATAATGGATGCTACTTACATTACGTACAGTCAATAAATGTATATACTTACAGAAGAGGGACTTACATTAACATACATGACCGAAAACGAGGAGCCAATGTTCTATTGATGGGAGTCATTTGGATATGTGGATAATTAGTAGTAGAATGTTAATGAAATTAATAGTGTAAGTCAGTTTTAAAGTTACTTCTTATTTGCATCTTCAGGATCAAAACATGTATTCCCAGGTCCTAATCTACCACTATGTAGATAGTACTGAGGCTAGATCATTAAGGATAAATTAATAAATTCCCTTGTCAACATTGGGATTGTCTGTGCATACTCCCTTCCCCCACCTCCATCGATTTACTCCCATCCTCATAAGAGAACCACCAACTCACCATATATAACCTCAGAGTCAGGTCACAGTTGAGTGGTTTAAGGGTGAGCATATGACTCAAGAATGGCCAGGCTTACTGTCTCATCAATTTATAACTGAAGCTGAGAAATTCCAGAGTAATCTTGACTAAACTCTGAATTTCAGAAGTATTGGTAAAATAAATAACAGGAAAGTCAGAGATAGAGAAAAATAGCAAAAAGGGAGAATGCCAAGATGACAAAGGAAAGACTTGCTGGGTTCTCTTACTCTTTTCTTATATTTTGGTCCCAATCTTTGTTGAGGTGTAGTCATTATGTTGCCATAGATTCCATG
Source organism: Vulpes vulpes (assembly GCF_048418805.1). Classification (NCBI taxonomy): domain Eukaryota; kingdom Metazoa; phylum Chordata; class Mammalia; order Carnivora; family Canidae; genus Vulpes; species Vulpes vulpes. Next base: position 22,422,831 of record NC_132784.1, on the reverse strand, counting down.
AAGTACATCTGTATTAATAAGTACCTTTCATGCTAATCGCACTTTCATTGTACACGTCCATGGTCCTTAAACCTGGTAGCACACTAGAATCACCTGGAGAATGTCTGGCCCTATCTGTGATAAATTAATGAAGATTCTCAACTAATTTTCAGCTTATTATGTATCCTTGTTTCTATCCCAAGAATGACATTAAAAAAAAAGAGACAATAAACTTCCACTTCCAAAATATTCCTAGGTGGTAAGGTAAATAGAAGTCAGAATAATTCCCATCACTAAACCAAGATAACAAATGAATTTGACTTATATTAGAGAATATGTACATATATATATTATATGTATGTATAAATATATATATACACTGACATTTAGAGATGTGATTTAAAAACTATTAAAACACATAATGACATTGGCAAATGACAATTTTAAATGATGATTATTGAATTTTAAAATATTGGTGGTTAGGTTTTGAAATTTTGAGTGCTTCTTACCAAAAACTATCACAAAATAGAACACTACTGTGATGAGATGACTTGAAGTATAGTTTGAGGGACTTGACAAGCATGGAGAATTTGTAGACAGTATGGTATTCTAAATGAGTTTAAGCACATTTACGCCAACATATTTCAGGGAAGCTTATTCACACAGAGGATACTTTCTGCTTCAATAAATACAGTTCCCTAGTGCAAAAGCTCCCAATTCTGTTTGAATTCTCTGTGATATTCTAGCATGCATACTAGTTCAGTGTGTGTGTGTGTGTGTGTGTGTGTGTTTTCTTTCTTTCATTCTGTCCTTTTTTTGACAAATACCACATAAATGGATTGCACAAATCCCAATTACTTTGAACTTGCTAAAAACTGTCCATGGTGTTAAGAAAACAAAACAATACAAAACAGAAACCTCCCTATTCCCTAATCATCCAAATGAAGAGATTTGAATATCTCCTGTGTATTATTCAAGCTTTCCCATTCTTCAAGTTTTAACTGACTTTATTGTGTTTCTGGGAGGCAGAAGTAAAAGGAAAGAAAGAAGAAAAATAATGTACTACAAATATATGAGAATCCATGTTCAATTTTTTCTTTTATACTTTATTTTTATAAAGGCATGAACATTGAGCTCCATTTTATTTTTAACCCTTTAAAGCAAATTCTTGTTTCAAGGTTGTTGGGTTTTTTTGGTTTGTTTGTTTCGGTTTGCACATATTATGTGCACATCTTTTTTGGTCACAAAAGGGCATTAGGCAAAAAAACTCAATATATGATCATAGACTAGACTTTGTTAACATACAGGATTCTTGCTTGTTCCCAGTGTGCAAGACTTGATTTAACTAGGTGTAATGCACCTGAGGACAGCACTCAATTTAGCACAAGTCACCTAGCAGAATAGTGATCACCTAACAAACTATTACTAACCATGTGCTTGTTTAGTATTAGTGAAAGAACGTGGTCTAGGAAAGTCATTTTGTAAATCCCAGCTCCTTCATCTGTAAAGTGGAATAAAAAGAGTATGCAATTCAAAGGACAGCTGTGAGTATTGAATGAAAGTATACCTGTAAAATCAGTGAACTCAGTGCCTAATGCATAGTAGTTTCTCCCTTTCTTTATCTCTCTTCCTTATAAATTTTTTTTTAATTTTTATTTATTTATGATAGTCACAGAGAGAGAGAGAGAGGCAGAGACATAGGCAGAGGGAGAAGCAGGCTCCATGCACTGGGAGCCTGATGTGGGATTCGATCCCGGGTCTCCAGGATCGCGCCCTGGGCCAAAGGCAAGCGCCAAACCCCTGCGCCACCCAGGGATCCTATCTCTCTTCCTTATAAATATAGATAGAGCATATAAATAAAGATAGAGCATCCTTTATAAATTATAAAAAAACATTTCTATATATTTTTAAATCTCTGATATATCAATGTGTCTGTGGTGGATTGCACCTTAGCATTATGACATAGCTATGTTGGTATTATTGGGTTTTTCCATTGTTATCATGTAAAATATTGGTGAATCTTACCAGAAATAGTGCCTCGCATTCAATTAAATGAATATATTTTTTGATCTTGTAGATGGAGACTCAAATGCCTTATAATTATGTATATTTTTACACATTATAAGTAGAAATAGTATTTATCTATTTGCATAACTACCAATAGAACTTTTTATCTTTAGCTATTTTTTAAAACTATATATTGTAGAAGATGAATCCAACCCAGGAATTTCAGTTGCTATGTTCCAAATGAACTGTGGTGTTGATAAGCAATATTTGTTAAATTAATCATTAGAGTCAATAGAAATATAAAGTTATTTGCATTTTAATATTCATTTTATTGCATTTGTTATGTATAAAACACCAAGATACCTATTAAGAAACATGTGCTGAGGTGACAAGAACATGTGCTGGAAGATAGAAAGTCACATTCCTAGCTCTGCTTATAACCAAAGTCACTTGCATAAATCATTAACTTTTCTAAGCAGTCATTCCTCTATTTGCAAAATTAGCATCTTAAACTGGTGATTGCTGATACTTACAGGAGTCCATTTTGTACAAAATGGTTGATTATCTCCCATGGCCATCCTAAGTCAGACTATATTCTACTGGATAAAATAGCACAATGTTCTTTAGTCTTTGTTGATGTGGAGACTTGGTCAAAAAACTCAAATAATAAACAGTTGTTTGTGTATAGTAGTAAAAAGGACATAATGCTGAAGTTTTACTGCCAAAATATTTAGAATTCTTTTAAACTATTGTACTCTGAGGAGTCCGTAGTCATAATATTAGGTACTACAATTATTCAAGTACTTAGTGGAGCTTCCATGACTTCTCATACTGTGGAAATACAAGTTGCCCTCTGAAATTAGAAGTAGGGCAAGGCAATTTGTATTCATTTCTGTTTAATCAAGAAGGGTTCAGTAGAGGAGGCTTTATTTCACAAACCTTGTTATGAAAGAAGAAAGAATGTTAGTTTAATGCTCACTTCCATTAAGTGTTCAGTAAACCATACTGTCTAGTTCACAGACAACTGAAGCTAAATTCGCCCTAGTGACAGCAAGAGCAATGATATAGTATTAAGAGAGGTGACATTAAACAAGTCTGCCACTAACTTACTGTGTGACATTGGGCAAGTCAGGTCTCCTCTAGAGATAATGGTGATCTGCATTTCTTTCTAATTTATCTTCTGGCTCCCAAGGAACATATTGTAGATACATATTGGACAATTTGATAATTGAGATTTACTTTACACATGGTCCAGTGAGAATGAAAAATGATTACTAAAACTAATAGGACAGGGAAATGAGAAGACCCAGGTCAACTGTGATCGTAACTTATCAAGAAAAGCTTTTAGAAATAGATAATATTTGAAGTGATGAAACCAAACTAATGATAAAAAAAAACTCTTCTCCGTAAACATTTGTAGACAACATCAACAGATCAGATATATAGTTCCGATTCCTAGTATTTTGGCAAAGAGCAAATTTTTCACTTTTTTTTTTCCACATAAGATTGTCCATGAGAAATAATGGACATCGCCTCAATTTAATTTCTTGATTTAGCTGAGGCACTAAACTTAACTTAGTTGAAAGACCAGTTTCAAGTCTTTTCCCTTCATTGCTCTCATCTACCATTTATTCTTCCTAAGAGTTGGCAATATAAAAGAGAACATGTCTGTAAGAAGATTAAGTTGACAGAAACCAATCATATAGAAAGGAAGCAATTGCAAAACCAATATTATAGTAGGGATTAATAATGTTTGTTAATGAACTCTTTACTATTTGACTTTTAATAGGAATCTATATTTTTATTCATAACATTTAAATAGAAATTCAGGTTAATATAACTAAAAATTTAGAGAGAGTGATAGTGTTAGCAAAGATCACATTTTAGATTTCTACTTTATGGTTTATTGGCTCTATGATTCTGGGACATTACTTGGTTCAAATATCTGAAATAAGGATAATAATACTTTTTTTTCCATTAGAGTTGTTGTAAAAATTAAATAGTGTTGTATGTATAAGCCCTATGAAGTACCATATAAGTACTGTGTGCTGATACATAATCACTAAGAATTCAAACTTTAAAATAATTATCAACTCATAATGTGAATCTAAATTGTTCCCACATGTCCATAGATTTCACATATTTACATTTACATATTAATAAAAATTAACTTTTTTGTTAATATTAAAATGGTTATACACTTCCCAATATATTTCACTTCATGTCATATGTGGAACATCAAATGTATATGACACACTGGGAAAAGATAGAAAGTGTTTGTGTATATCTCTTTAGGACATGACATGGTGAAAAAAATCCTATGCAATATAGTCATGGTAAGAAAAAATAAAATTATTAGTGAAATGTGTGCCAAGCTGAAAAATAATCTAACCTTGCCTCCATGAAATGGCCACATGCATTTCTTAAGATTTTCAAACCGTTGAGCACATGGAACACAAACTCCCTGAAGCTCCATAGGCTCCTTATCCAAGGAGTTGGTGCATGCTCCTGTAGACTATGGACGAGATATCCAAGGTAGAGCACCTCATTGACCATGCTCAGGGCATGGTGGCATGCAGACAGCGGTTGCTCATTGCACTCAACGACATGGAGTCTGAAGCATGCCAATGAGTCTGTTCCATTGGGCAGTCCTTTAAGGAATCCAAATGAAGCTACTTAAGCAGAGACAAGTAGCTGGCTGTTTTGGCTACTCCATAGTATAAGGGTTTGATATTTTAGGTAGCACTCCCATAATCTCTTCATGGCATATCAGTTGGGAGTTCCTGAAAAAGACATTATATATGAAAGTATCTCTCACAGGGCCTAGCACTTCTACGGTTTTTGAGTGTAATATTACATTAATAGAACCACATATATATGAGTCTTTGAAAAGTTGTAGATACGAACTTGGTCATTTGCTTAGTGAACAACTATAACCTTCAATTTCTTGAGCTTTCATTTCCTAACTTGTTACAGCTATCAATGCTCAACAAACATGTAGTTTCCAAAGTTCACATAGGGTACTTATAAGATATATCATGAATTATGCACAAATGCTTTAAAGAATGTATAAACTCGGGGGGAGGAGGGGCAAGATGGTGGAAGAGTAGGGTCCCCAAATCACCTCTCCCCACCAAATTACCTAGAAAACCTTCAAATCATCCTGAAAATCTACGAATTCGGCCTGAGATTTAAAGAGAGACCAGCTGGAATGCTGCAGTGAGAAGAGTTCGCGCTTCTATCAAGGTAGGAAGACGGGAAAAAAGAAATAAAGACACAAAAGGCCTCCAAGGGGGAGGGGCCCGCGAGGAGCCGGGCTGAGGCCGGGGCGAGTGTCCCCAGGACAGGAGAGCCCCGTCCCGGAGGAGCAGGAGCTGCACCGACCTTCCCGGGCGGAAAGGGGCTCACAGGGAGTTGGAGCAGGATCCAGGAGGGCGGGGATGCCCTCGGGCTCCCGGGGACACTAACAGGCACCAACGCCCCGGGAGAGATGCGCCGAGCTCCCTAAGGGCTGCAGTGCTCGGCGGGACCCGGAGCAGCTCGGAGGGGCTCGGGGGAGGCTCCGCGGAGGGGGCGGCGGGGCTCCGGGAACAGCTCGGAGGGGCTCGGGCGGCGGCTCCGCGGAGGGGGCGGCGCGACCCCGGGAACAGCTCGGAGGGGCTCGGGCGGCGGCTCCGCGGAGGGGGCTGCGGGGCGGGAGCGCGAATCCAACAGCGCAGGCCCCGGGGCACAGGGCGCCGGGACACAGCCCAGGATCCGGCCTCCCCCGGGACAGGCAGAGGCCGGGAGGGCCCAGGACAGCAAGGACGCTCCTGCCCCGAGCTGAGCAAATCAGCGGCCCCGCCCGGAGCCCCGGGGCCCTGCAGACGGAGAGCCCCGGAGCTACTGCGGGAGCTGACTCCAGGGTCCCAGAGCTGCCCCCGCCACTGTGGCTTCCTCCCGGGGCCTCACGGGGTGAACAACCCCCACTGAGCCCTGCACCAGGCAGGGGCAGAGCAGCTCCCCCACGTGCTAACACCTGAGAATCAGCACAGCAGGCCCCTCCCCCAGAAGACCAGCTGGACGGACCAGTTCCAGGGGAAGTCAAGGGACTTAAAGTACACAGAATCGGAAGATACTCCCCCGTGGTTTTGTTTTGTTTTGTTTTGTGTTTTGTTTTGTTTTGTTTTGTTTTGTTTTGCTTTTGCTTTTTGATTTGTTTCCTTCCCCCACCCTTTTTTTCCTTTCTTTCCTTTTCTTTTCTTTTTCTTCTTTTCTTCTTTTTTTTCTTTTTTCTTTTTCTCTTTTCTTTCCTTCTTTCTCTCCTCTCTTTTTTTCCTTCTCCCAATACAACTTGCTTTTGGCCACTCTCCACTGAGCAAAATGACTAGAAGGAAAACCTCACCTCAAAAGAAACAATCAGAAACAGCCCTCTCTCCCACAGAGTTACAAAATCTGGATTACAATTCAATGTCAGAAAGCCAATTCAGGGGATCCCTGGGTGGCGCAGGGGTTTGGCGCCTGCCTTTGGCCCAGGGCGCGATCCTGGAGACCCGGGATCAAATCCCACGTCGGGCTCCCGGTGCATGGAGCCTGCTTCTCCCTCTACCTGTGTCTCTGCCTCTCTCTCTATCTCTCTGTGACTATCATAAATAAATAAAAAAATTTAAAAAAAATTAAAAAAAAAAAAAGAAAGCCAATTCAGAAGCACTATTATACAGCTACTATTATACAGCTACTGGTGGCTCTAGAAAAAAGCATAAAGGACTCAAGAGACTTCATGACTGCAGAAATTAGATCCAATCAGGCAGAAATTAAAAATAAATTGAATGAGATGCAATCCAAGCTAGAAGTCCTAACGATGAGGGTTAACGAGGTGGAAGAACGAGTGAGTGACACAGAAGACAAGTTGATGGCAAAGAGGGAAACTGAGGAAAAAAGAGAAAAAAGACCATGAGGATAGATTAAGGGAAATAAACGACAGCCTGAGGAAGAAAAACCTACGTTTAATTGGGGTTCCCAAGGGCGCCAAAAGGGCCAGAGGGCCAGAATATGTATTTGAACAAATCCTAGCTGCAAACTTTCCTAATCTGGGAAGGGAAACAGGCATTCAGATCCAGGAAATAGAGAGATCCCCCCCTAAAATCAATAAAAACCGTTCAACGCCTGGACATTTAATAGTGAAGCTTGCAAATTCCAAAGATAAAGAGAAGATCCTTAAAGCAGCAAGAGACAAGAAATCCCTGACTTTTATGGGGAGGAATATTAGGGTAACAGCAGACCTCTCCACAGAGACCTGGCAGGCCAGAAAGGGCTGGCAGGATATATTCAGGGTCCTAAATGAAAAGAACATGCAACCAAGAATACTTTACCCAGCAAGGCTCTCATTCAAAATGGAAGGAGAGATAAAGAGCTTCCAAGACAGGCAGGAACTGAAAGAATACGTGACCTCCAAACCAGCTCTGAAGAAATTTTAAGGGGACTCTTAAAATTCCCCTTTAAGAAGAAGTTCAGTGGAACAATCCACAAAAATAAGGACTGAATAGATATCATGATGACACTAAACTCATATCTGTCAATAGTAACTCTGAACGTGAACGGGCTTAATGACCCCATCAAAAGGCACAGGGTTTCAGACTGGATAAAAAAGTAGGACCCATCTATTTGCTGTCTACAAGAGACTTATTTTAGACAGAAGGACACCTACAGCCGGAAAATAAAAGGTTGGAGAACCATTTACCATTCAAATGGTCCTCAAAAGAAACCAGGGATAGCCATCCTTATATCAGATAAACTAAAATTTACCCTGAAGACTATAGTGAGAGATGAAGAGGGACACTATATCATACTCAAAGGATCTATCCAACAAGAGGACTTAACAATCCTCAATATATATGTCCCGAATGAGGGAGCTGCCAAATATATAAATCAATTAATAACCAAAGTGAAGAAATACTTAGATAATAATACACTTATACTTGGTGACTTCAATCTAGCTCTTTTTTTTTAATTTTTTTATTTATTTATTTATGAGAGAGAGAGAGAGAGAGAGAGAGAGGCAGAGACACAGGCAGAGGGAGAAGCAGGCTCGATGCACCGGGAGCCCAACATGGGACTCGATCCCGGGTCTCCGGGATCGCGCCCTGGGCCAAAGGCAGGCGCCAAACCGCTGCGCCACCCAGGGATCCCCAATCTAGCTCTTTCTATACTCGATAGGTCTTCTAAGCACAACATCTCCAAAGAAACGAGAGCTTTAAATGATACACTGGACCAGATGGATTTCACAGATATCTACAGAACTTTACCTCCAAACTCAACTGAATACACATTCTTCTCAAGTGCACATGGAACTTTCTCCAGGATAGACCACATACTGGGTCACAAATCGGGTCTGAACCGATACCAAAAGATCGGGATCGTCCCCTGCATATTCTCAGACCATAAAGCCTTGAAATTAGAACTTAATCACAACAAGAAGTTTGGAAGAACCTCAAACACGTGGAGGTTAAGGACCATCCAGCTAAAAGATGAAAGGGTCAACCAGGAAATTAAGGAAGAATTAAAAAGACTCATGGAAACTAATGAGAATGAAGATACACCCGTTCAAAATCTTTGGGATGCAGCAAAAGCAGTCCTAAGGGGGAAATACATCGCAATACAAGCATCCATTCAAAAACTGGAAAGAACTCAAATACAAAACTCACTTACACATAAAGGAGCTAGAGAAAAAACAGCAGATAGATCCTATACCCAGCAGAAGAAGAGAGTTAGTTAAAATTCGAGCAGAACTCAACGAAATCGAGACCAGAAGAACTGTGGAACAGATCAACAAAACCAGGAGTTGGTTCTTTGAAAGAATTAATAAGATAGATAAACCATTAGCCAACCTTATTAAAAAGAAGAGAGAGAAGACTCAAATTAATAAAATCATGATGAGAAAGGAGAGATCACTACCAACAGCAAGGAAATAAAAACGATTTTAAAAACATATTATGAACAGCTCTACGCCAATAAATTAGGCAATCTAGAAGAAATGGACGCATTCCTGGAAAGCCACAAACTACCAAAACTGGAGCAGAAAGAAATAGAAAACCTGAACAGGCCAATAACCAGGGAGGAAATTGAAGCAGTCATCAAAAACCTCCCAAGACACAAGAGTCCAGGGCCAGATGGCTTCCCAGGGGAATTCTATCAAACGTTTAAAGAAGAAACCATACCTATTCTACTAAAGCTGTTTTGAAAGCTAGAAAGAGATGGAGTACTTCCAAATTCATTCTATGAGGCCAGCATCGCCTTAATTCTAAAACCAGACAAAGACCTCACCAAAAAAGGAGAATTACAGACCAATATCCCTGATGAATATGGATGCAAAGATTCTCAACAAGATACTAGCCAATAGGATCCAACAAAACATTAAGAAAATTATTCACCATGACCAAGTAGGATTTATCCCCGGGACACAAGGCTGATTCAACACTCGTAAAACCATCAATGTGATTCATCATATCAGCAAGAGAAAAACCAAGAACCATACGATCCTCTCATTAGATGCAGAGAAAGCATTTGACAAAATACAGCATCCATTCCTGATCAAAACTCTTCAGAGTGTAGGGATAGAGGGAACTTTCCTCGACATCTTAAAAGCCATCTACGAAAAGCTCACAGCAAATATCATTCTCAATGGGGAAGCACTGGGAGCCTTTCCCCTAAGATCAGGAACAAGACAGGGATGTCCACTCTCACCACTGCTATTCAACATAGTATTGTCCTAGCCTCGCAATCAGACAACAAAAAGATATTAAAGGCATTCAAATTGGCGAAGAAGTCAAACTCACCCTCTTCACCGATGACATGATACTCTACATAGAATACCCAAAAGCCTCCACCCTAAGATTGCTAGAACTCATACAGCAATTTGGTAGCGTGGCAGGATACAAAATCAATGCCCAGAAATCAGTGGCATTTTTATACACTAACAATGAGACTGAAGAAAGAGAAATTAAGGAGTCAATCCCATTTACAATTGCACCCAAAAGCATAAGATACCTAAGAATAAACCTAACCAAAGAGCTAAAGGATCTATACCCTAAAAACTATAGAACACTTCTGAAAGAAATTGAGGAAGACACAAAGAGATAGAAAAATATTCCATGCTCATGGATTGGCAGAATTAATATTGTGAAAATGTCAATGTTACCCAGGGCAATTTACACGTTTAATGCAATCCCTATGGAAATACCATGGACTTTCTTCAGAGAGTTAGAACAAATTATTTTAAGATTTGTGTGGAATCAGAAAAGACCCCGAATAGCCAGGGGCATTTTAAAAAAGAAAACCATATCTGGGGGCATCACAATGCCAGATTT